>NW_009699790.1:0-19536 GCF_000703405.1 Apaloderma vittatum
CTTTTCTTCAGTTAACACAGTCTCTTACAGCCTCTACGCCAGATAGAGAGTTCAAGGAAGCAAAGACACTTCAACTGAGACGGTACTGCAGAAGTCATAGCAACTGCAAAAAATAGGCTATATGGACAAATCCTTCTAGAATTACTTCACCTATTTGAACAAGGCATATATTAGAATGAGTCAAATAGGTGTGTTGTTTGGGGTTTTTTACATTCTCGGAGAAGAGCATACAAAATTTGAAAGAGTAATGACTGGTCTGAGCTTAACCCAGGACCGCTTAAATAAAACATACTACTTCATGTATTATATAGTCTTAATCAGAACAAATAGAGCAATTCCTGTAAGGTGAGGGATGTGTAGTCCATTCACAAGCTGAGGGAACTGGGGCTGTTTAGCCTGGAGGAGAGGAGGCTGAGGGGAGATGTTATGGCCCCCCAGGAGGTTGTAGCGAGGTGGGTGTTGTTGCGCATTGCAGCTCCCCGGTGGTCCTCTGGTGCACTCTGGTGGCCTCCCCGAGGAAGGCCCCAAGTCTTCCTCGGCCACGAACTTTTGACCTCTTCTTCTGCCCGGTGCCTCGGATCCAGCACAAGCCAATCCCCGGGCAGCTCTGCGACCAGAGCTCCTGGCCTCCCTGCTATGCTCTCCCGCAGCTTGCACATCCCCCCTTCCTAACAGAGCAAAACGACTCTGAAATTCACCCCCAAGCTACAGAACACAAACTGTCCCAAATTACAGAACACAGAAAAATCTCAAATTTATATCCCAAACTACAGACTTCCACATATCAGTTTCTTCTCTCAAGGAGCAAGTGATGGGACAAAAGGAAACAGCCTCAAGTTGCACCAGTGGAGGTTTAGATTGATTACTAGGAAGAATTTCTTTACTGAAAGGGTTGTCAGGCATTGGAACATGTGGCATGGGGCAGCGGTGGAGTCTCCATTCCTGGAGGTGTTTAAGAGTCATGTAGACTTAGTGCTTAGGGACATAGTTTAATGGTGGACCTGGCAGTGTTAGATTAGTGATTGGACTTGATGATCTTAAAGGTCTTTTCTGACCTAAACTATTAAAGAATTCTATGATTCTGTTTTTCTCCTCTGTAATGTTTGTTACACCCAGAATGGCATCTCCAGTTCTTCAGTGAGAGGGAAACATGTAAAAGAGTTTTGCAAGAGGAGAGAAAGTACTTATCCGTCTGGGAGATACATTGAATGTGAAGTTTACCTGTTTAAATTAATGAAAGGTCTAAGCTCATGTGATTACAATTTGGAAAAAACCCACTTGTGTACACTTTATGAAAACAGCTGTAGTACTTTTCTTGAACTAAATACATTTTTTTATTGCTTTCATGATGATTGTAATATGTTATGTGTTTACCTTCGATATCTGTATGTTTGCAAATGTGATAAATTTCCATTGGTCATTTTGCATCTAACAAAATAATGCACCTCAGGTCAGTTTTTCCAAAGTAGCAAACATGCCTGTTAATTGAAAAGATTTGATTGCACTGCTCTAGTTGTTCTTTCTCTTTTTATTTAATACTGTCATACTTGTTAAGGAGTAAGTTTTTACTTCACGCTGCAGTATATCCAGTCCAAGGTTGCTTAAGCAACACCAGGGCATCCAAGGAGTTTGATCATGCAAGTAATTCTGCTCAGCTTAATTTAGGACTTTTGAAAGCCTCCCAAATACCTATGTGCTGAACACAAAGGAAGGCCTGAAATAGTGTCATAAACTGCTCACGGTGACTTCCAGATTGTGAATGAGGCCAACCACAGAGCAGTGGGTGCAGCAACAGAGCAGAATTAGAAAGCTGGGTCTAACGCTAAAAAAAACCAGTTTATCTGACTAAAAAAACCCAGTTTATCAGGATATGATCACCTGCAGAGAATTGCCTTTGCAATGACATATGTCTACTCAGGAGGCTGAGGAGACAGCAAAATGATAGTTTAAGAAAAGCTTTCATCAAAATAAAACCAAATCAGGAGCCAGATTTCCCAACGTAGTGCATCAGTCGTAATTTCCTCTATTATACATCTAGGGAAAACAAATGGCTGAGTTTCAGAGTATATTCTGTATTCATTGTCTTCCCAGTTATCATCAGAATTCAAACTTGTGCTCTGCTGGCACTGAGATTAATTATTACTCAGTCACTCAAACAGCGAGAAAATGGAACATTTTGTCCAAGTATCTAACCTGTTCAGATGTGAGTATTTGTATTTACATGGTATTTACAGTATTAAAGTGAGATCAAGTCTTCATTTAATTTTCAGTGTGTATGCATTAAAATACACATAAGTATGTTAATGCACACACACATTTCTTATATATATACATACATACACACACATATTTTAATGCTATACCATCTGTCCTTTGAGTCTAAATGGTCAAAAGAAATACAGGTGAGGAGAAAGAAAATATTTTCCCTTGATGAAGACAGGTAGAGGACGTTTAGCTAAATTTTGGAAGTGTAAATCATGCTGAAGAGACAGGATGACAGTGGCTTTCAGCACTTCCCTGACCCATCATTGAGACTGCTATTGCGTTTCAACATGTTCTCCCACTGCTAAAATTCTAAGAAGCTAAGGATATTTAGCAACTTTTTCTTTGAAATTCTCATTATACTTCCTGTAGAATTTTGGAGGGAGAGGGAATATATAATCTAAGGTATATATACATATATATATATATTTCCGGCTAAAATAAACAACTGAAAAAAAGAAGAAGACAATGAAGTCATAAAGCAGAAAATGAAAGTGGTAAGTGTCCAAATCATACACAAAGGGGAAAAACCTTAAAAACCAAAAAATGATGAAAGAAAACTTCTCCCACGAAATAATTAAATTTCAAGATTGTGAAGAAATACAAGCTTACTAATGACCTTCAAAGCATCCTAGCCTGACTCTAGAATTTATACACAGGAAAGGAGGAACATAAAAGCTTATCTTTAGCATGAGCACTTTTGGCTTGTTACAAATTGGCCTCATGCTGTTGTACACTGCCAGCACCACATCCAGTCTCTGGTGTAATCACCTTTCTTTCCAGCAAAGAAAAGTTGTCAAGAACAGCCTGCAACTGTTGGATAAAATGGGCAGAAGGTTTCCTCAGCAATGTCTAAGAGAGAAAACGTCCTTCAGATTTCCTGAGCAAGTTCTAAACCCCAGACAGGAGGAGTCTGTAAAAGTGGCTATTGAAGAGATCTTCCAACACATCTTCCACATCTTCAGCAAAAATCTGACTCTGGCTGCTTGGGATGGGACAGCTTTAGAAGAATTCCAAAATGGACTTTACCAGCAAATTGAGCAACTGGAAGCATGTGTAATCAAGAAGCAGACCCACTACTCTCGGAGAAAAGAAGTCCACAAGCTGAAATTGAAAAAGTACTTCCAAAAAATAGACTGTTTTCTTAAAGACAAACAACACACCCTGTGCTCCTGGGAGATCAGCCGTGCAGAAATGAGGAGATGTCTCCAACTGATTGATAAAGTCATAAGGAAGCTTAACAACAAAGGTACGAAGATTTTGACCATAACTTGGCAATAAATTGATTGATATTCATTATTTGTTCTGTGATCTATCTCGTGGCAGTTCATTTTGATATTTGTAGTTCATTTTGATATTGTGGTTAAATAATGATGTTCCTGAAATGTATTCCTGCAAATGTAACAAATTACTCAATGTAAGTAAATTTTTCCCTTGGTAAACAGTGTGTCTGCACTGGCTGTAAACTGATCTATAAGACTCCTCAGTGGGTTACTCCATAGGAAGGGATTGTATTATCCTATGTATTCTGCTGGGAAGATGTGCTGCTGCTTTCCATCTCTGCTTCACCTACGTTGAGAGAATCATGTACTTGTGAATGGACAACACATCGCTCACCTTACAGGAATTGCTAGATTTGTTCTGATTGAGACTGCATAAAAAATAAAGTAGTATATTGTTTATTTAAGTGGTTCTAGCTTAAACTCAGACCATTCATTACCCTTACAAGTTTTGTATGCTCATCTCCAAGCATACAAAAAAACCCCAAGACAACAAAAACCCAGGACAACAAAACCTATTTGAGTCATTCTAACATTTGCCTTGGTCAAGGAGATGAAGTAATTCTAGAAGGATTTGTCTTACAGGATATTTTTTGCAGTAGCTATGGCTTCTGCAATACCTTCTCAGTTGCACGTTGTTACTTCTAGTTGAAGTATCTTTGCCTCCTTGTGCTCTCTCTCTGGTGAAGAGGCTTGTTTTCCTTCCTGCTGTGTTTCCAATTCACTTCAGCTTCTTTCACAAGCTTACTTGCAAGACTTGTTTTTCCATAAAATCACAGAATCACAGAAAAAAAGTACCCTAAATCCACATCTGCTTGTGACATATCCTACTTACTCATGATCATTTTCACCCTAACTCCTGCGTTCTCCAGCATCACCACTCAGTTATATGTTTTACTGCTGCATGAAATTTTCTGCTTCTTTCCCTTTGCTTGTAAGGTGAACCACAGAAGCACACAGCCATTGGTATTCCAGTTAATTTTCCCTCCAAACCACATTGCTTTGAGTAATAATTGCAATATAATCAATTTCTTTAAAACGAAAATCCACTAATTTCCATGAGGACAAATGCAGATTTTATACTTGAGAAATTATCCCTGGGTAACTCCATGTCAAATGGTTATGATTTCCCTAGTCCCTTATTTTATGTTAGTAAAAGGGGGAAAACAGAGATATATCCAGGCTCTGTTACCTAATGAATATTGGCAAAACTTGCTAAAATCACAACAAATTCCAAAAAAACACTATTTCTCTGGCCAAGGCTGATGTACGTTTGACACAGGCTTCTGGGTCTGTCGGAAACTTCAACTTAGTTGAAGTCCAGTTAAAGATGTCCCAGCTCACTGCAGGGAGGTTGAACCAGATGAGCTCTCAAGGTGCCTTCCATTCCAATGCATTCTATGCTTCTGTGATTCTATAAAGAAGCAGAAGAGAGAGAGGAGGCTGTGGCTCCAAAGAGGGGATGATATTAGATCCAGAGTGTGGAAACTGCTAGAAGTTGGTTTAAGCATCAGGTGAGAAACCACTTCAAAGCCTTCCTGGATCACCAGCCACTCAGAAGAGTATAATTCAAAGGTGTGATAATAAAAATGTACATCTAACAAAAAAAAAAAAGGCAATGGTACACCAGATCTCAGGAAATATGTTTATGACACTGGTGTTTTAGCAGATTTTACATACTTTCTTCTCTACCACTCGCAGATGCAAGCTAATGTGACAAGAGAGAAAGGTATCAGGTCTGAAGCTGAAATACCAGAAATAAAACCAGCTATCAACACCTTCACCATCATCCAGAACAACAGAAAAGACTGAAGAAACAGTAGAAAGTACCAGAGCCATTTTTCTGCCTGGTGTCATCCTGACAGAACCGTTAAAGCAAAATACGTATTTCTTGAGCTTCGTAACTAAAAGCACTTGAAATGGCCTCACGGTGAGACTGCTTCAAATCTTACTTCTGATGCTTTGTCTTTTACACTTCTTCAAGTCTGTGCAATAAAAAGTATTCAGCCTAATTGCCTTTCTGGCACTCATATCCTAGGTGGCTTCTGCAATGCAATAAACTGTTGATGGCCTCATTTTTACTAAAACTTGGAAATAGCATGAAGTATCTTCAGCTGCTCTTTCATGAAGGGTCACAGTTTTCATTGCCTCACTTGCCTGCAGTGGGAGTAAGTTAATTCATGGCCCACTAATTGTTCAGAAATTCTCATAGCTTTAAGCTTTCTTTTTAGCTCATAGCTATCCGTAACTATCTCATCACCAAGTAAAAACGCGTTTTGACACATTTCAGTCAACAGCGTTTGCAGGGCAGGAAAAACCCGAAATGGGCACTAGAGGGCAAAGTGAGATTATAGACGAGTGTAAAACTTATAAATGGAGGCACATGTATTTTGGCAAGACAGTTTTTCAGCTCTTTGTGAGCATGCTGCTTATCAATAAACTGCTATTGGGTTCATAGAAGGGAATTGAAAGAAAAAGTCTTGAAAGAAAGAAGAACGTTGCGGACATGATGGATAGGAGTTCATAAATCTGCATTTTATTTCAATTACTTTTTGGCCAGTACTGAGGCAATAAAAATTATTTGTACTGAGCAATGTCTAGAAGACCCTTTTAAAGATGGGGACCCTAGAACAGACATAGTTGCTCAACAAATAAAAAGGAAAAAAGCAAATAGCAAACTTTGTTTAATTGCTGTTATTCTTACGTTTTAAAGATAGGTAAAGGATCTTTAAGGTAAAGTAAGAAACCTGAAAAGCCAGAAAATCCTGTCTTTTCTCTTTGCAACTGAAACATTTTGGATTAATTTGTATTTCGTTGGCATCGTGTTGTGTATTATACCCCTGGCTAATTGAAACCCTCTGGTACTTATTCCAGTTACTATTTCTCTAGAATTTAAACAGATGTAGCAAATTATTTTTCAAATGGACATGAATAAAATAGTGAGTGTGAATTCTCAAGTCCTGGTTAAAATTTTAACACAGATGAAACAAAATCCTTCCAAAATGGAAATTTCATAGATTTTCTCCTAAGACTCAATCCAGCACTAGTGCTGTGCAACTCAGGACCTGCTCACACCCATGGCTGTTCACATGGCTCATCTTGTGTCACCTTGTTTACGTGCACTATGCTGTACTTTTTTTTGCTTCATTTTTAAATTAGAAGAAAACGAACGACGACAACAAGAGAAAAACAAGCAAAGCAAAACTGGTCAAAAGCCTACAGAAATAACTCTGCAAACGATCATCTAGGATCAGCTCTTGTTGCTAGGAAGGACAGCTGTGAAATCACTTGGAGCAGCCATAGGGATGCTGCAGCGGTGGCTGTGGTGGAACAGGCAGACCAACACAAAGGAGAGGGGATCAGGAACTGCCCATGGAGAGACAGTGCCCACAGACTGCTGCCTTCTGACTGTCCTCACCCCTTCCAACCCAGCTGCACCTTGTCAGGGGCTGCCCTAAACTCTTCTACCCATCCTAGTTGTGAAGGAAGTGACCAGGGAGAGACCAAGAAGTGAGGGTGATAAAGATACAAGAGAGATCTTAAAATAAAGTGTCAGTCCCCAGTTTTGACTGGGAGAATGATTTTATTTTGCTTTAGAAATTTATTGCAAAGCAAAAAACAGCTGAACAAAGCACGTAAGATTTCATTTGATACTTTCCAGTATGGTGACTGTGCTTTTTAATATCCAAAAGGCTTCATACTGATCCTCATATAGGTCAGGATGAGTCATTTAGATCAGTGTTTCCAACACTTCTGCTGACATCAAGAAATCCTGTTAAGCTAAAATTGAAATCCCCAACTCACATGATCAGGCAGCCCTTTGTTTTAATGTCAACGGGGCTGAAGAAGAAGCAATGGTAAGGGTGGAACAGATGAGCGCAAAGAAATTCATGTCCTGCCTCGGTTCTATCCACGAGAGTCTGCAAGACTGATTCATAGTCTAAGGCCAACCCTCTTGAGCCCAAGTGCTTATAGTTAGGATCCTAAAACCACATTACCTTCAGCAATGACAAATTCCATCTTTTAAGCAAATAATGTAGCCCACTTTTGAAGCAAACACAGTTAACACTCTCCTCTACAAAACAACTGTTCAAACATGGTAATGCATTTACTGAGTTAAAATCCACATTAAAGCAATTAAATACCGAGATTTCAAACAGCCTATCTGCCCTGCCCTGTACAGCAGCTACCACCATGTCTACTCCTGGTAACTCTTACTGTCAGCTCTATTCTTCAAGTGTCTTATCTTGGTAGGCCAGAACTTACACAATTTCCTCTGGACTTAGCTGGAGTACTGCATGTTACAGTTCATTTTCCCAGAAAGGAAATATCTTGACAGATGTATTTATATAAAATAGAAAGTTTTCTTCTTAAAAAAAAAAAAAAGGCGTTTGACTTCAAATATTTTTTTAAAAAAATGTTACCTGCTCTTTAATCTTTTAATATATTTTCTCAAGTTTCTTCAGGTTTGAGGTGGACTCAGTCCTGGTCTCCGCTTTTTCGGAAAAGTTCCCATTGGCTGAGCAGATCTTGTCTTTTCATTCTTATTTTTTTAATAGTTAAAAATAAGCTCATGCTGCTTGTAGTAGAACTCGTGCTATTGTCCTCGGAACAAGCATTAAATTCTGTCACAGCTACTCACATATATTGAAAAAGGATTTGTGCTGAATTTAATTACTGGTAACTAGAAGTATTTCAAGATATTAAACCCTTCATTTTATGTGTCTTTTTTTTTTTTTAGGAACGTAGAGTACATCTCCTTCTCTTTCTCAATTTCTCACAGCAGGAGAATGGCCATTATTTCTACAAATCATTAAGCTTCTAGAAAATGTCAGAGATGATTATCAAAACTTCCTCTATGAGTGACTTGGTAATAGCTCACATTTAAAAAGACAAATTCTCCCAGTCCATCAAGTGGTCTATTTGATGGTCCCGTGAGTCTCATCCAGCAATGAAAGGGGGTACAGTAAACTGGGAGGCATGACCCATTCCAGCACAGGGTTTGTCTTTGATATTTGGTTAATCCTTTCACTGCCTCCATAGCAAAACCAGTCGATTTTCCATTCTTCTATAAGAGGCTGTTTGGGAATGAGCAGGAAAGATGGGAACCTCTACTAAAGGATAAAAATTATTAAAAACAAAAAGTAGAATGAGTAATGCTCATTTTAGTTTGGAGAAGCGAAAACTGAGAGGGAATCTTATCAGTTCTTATAAATGCTTAAAGGGTGGGTGTCAGGCGGATGAGGCCAGTCTTTTTTCAGTCATGCCCAGTGAGAGCACAAGAGGTAATGGGCACAAAATTAAACACAGGAAGTTCCGTCTAAACATGAGGAGGGATTTCTGTACTTTGAGGGTGACAGAGCACTGGCACAGGCTGCCCAGAGAGGTGGTAGAGTCTCCATCTCTGGAGACATTCAAAACCCACCTGGTTGCCATCCTGTGCAACCTGCTCTAGGTGAACCTGCTCTGGCAGGAAGGTTGGACTAGATGATCTCCAGAGGTTCCTTCCAACCCCTAGCATCCTGTGATTCTGTGATTCTGTGATTCTGTGATGCTATTTACAACAGTGCCTGTAGGAAAATTAAATTGCAAGAAAATTAAATTATCCCTTCAGGTACTGGAAGGCTGCTATAAGGTCTCCCTGAAGCCTTCTTCTTTCCAGGCTGAACAGATCCAACAGGACGTGGTTGGCTTTTTGGGCTGCCAGCACCCATTGCAGGCTCATGTTGAGCACCTCATCAACCACTGGTTATTTTTGTGGCCCTCCTCTGGACCTGCTCCAACAAGTCCACGTCCTTCTTGTGTTGAGGGCTCTGAAGCTGGATGCAGTACTGCAGGTGAGGCCTCACCAGAGCAGAGCAGAGGGGCAGATTCCCTGCTCTTGACCTGCTGGCCATGCTTCTTTTGATGCAGCCCAGGATGCATTTGGCTTTCTAGACTGTGAGCACTCATAAGGAGTTTTTATAAAGCCAAAAAGCTAACTAGAAAGAGCGGAAGTGTTCCGGCACTTGGGCATTGTGGTTTGTGGGCTGAGATGCAGAGGTAATGACAGAAGTTGTGGATGAATATTGAGGATTTTCAGCGAGAAATGCAAGGCTAGAATTAAAAAAGTAAAGACACTGAAAGAATGAGATGTTAGGCTGAACAGTTCATTAAAGACAGCAGTAAGTCACGGTGACAGGACAAAAACACATCAGGAAAAAATATTTTGAAGCAAGCATTTTAGTAACAGTGACGTTATTTTAGATTTTTTTAAAAAATCTAGCCCGAATTCTGAAAGCACAAAGTTTTGAACACAGTAGTTTTCATTTCAAATGAGCAAACAAAACAATACGGCATTTTGATCTGTCTGCTTCTGTCACTGGGAACCTATTCGTATGTGACAGTAACATTTTTTCAGCATCTGTGTTAGCATGGATTGAAGAAACCTCCTGGACATTTAATCAAACACCAAAACACGGGCCAGCGATTTACAGATAGGAAGGTTTGCTGTGAGTGAGCAAGCTAACAAGACCTATAATTTAAGGAACTTTGAAGATAAATATAGCTAAAATTCTGGACAAAGGGTAGTTATAAGAACTTCCTGAAGCTATTAACCCAGCTCTTGATTTCCAGATTATAATCTACAGGATTCTAGGCCAATTAATTATGGGTATTTATCAGGAAACTATATGTGAAATTAACTGCCACTGGTTACCTCATTAGTATCTGCATAATTACAACTACATAAACTGTTAGAAAAAGCTTTTCTCAGTGATTTTAGGTGAGGGAGGCTACTGAAGAAAATTCTTTAACGATGTTGTAGTAAAGTCACATTTAAGAGGATTTCTTTTCAGGGAATGAAGAATAAAATGCAATATATAGATTCAAGAATGGGGAGAAGCCATAATTCTTTACATCTCATATTCTGTCTTGGTACCTTAGCCTAAAACAAGAGGAATACAAACCTATGTGTAGGCTAAGTTAACTCAGACAGAATAAACATGATTTTAAATTACCATATATAAGTCCCACAATAAATTCTGGGTGACCTCTTTTCACAGGCCATTGCCTCTTGAAACAGAGAGCTCTGAGGAAGGTTTGATATCTGTTTCAGTGATATTCATTCTCAGTCCAGATACCCTGTCAGGTTCGCTTCAGCCACGCGCCTGTGCTTTAATCAAATTGCCTGTGAAATTATGAGCTTTGACTCATCAATCTGGGTGGATTAGGATACCAGTAAAACATCAGTACCGCACCACTAAAATTTATGCTTTTGCAGTTGATACTACTGTATCAACAACACCAAGGAAACCTACTTAAAACCCCAGGGGACTAAGGAGGGACTTTTCATCAGGGAGTGTAGTAATAGGACAAGGGGTAATGGTTTCAAACCAAGAGAGGGTAGATTTAGATTAGATATTAGTAAGAAATTCTTTTCTGTGAAGGTGGTGAGACATTGGAACAAGTTGCTCAGCGAAGCTGTGGGAGCCTGCTCCCTGGAAGTGTTAAAGGCCAGGTTAGATGTAGTTTTGAGCAACCTGGTCTAGGAGGTGGCAGGGGAGTTGGAACTGGATGCTCTTTAATGTGCCTTCCAACCCAAACCACTCTACAGTTCTGTGATTCTATGAACCCACTTACTGAACTGTATCCTACAGCTCCCGAAGGAGAATTTGAATATGGATACTATCATGGACCTCAAATCCACCACTGTAATGCATTGCCACTCAGATGGGTGTATTTATGATAGCATTACAGTTCAGGTCAGAAGCACATCTTTGAAGCAAACTTTCTAGCCATTGTCCTTCACAATGCCTCATTCCTCATCACACGGCTAGCTTGGGATGCACCAGCACCATTCCTTCAGAGGACAACGTCACTCCTTTCGCATGCCATCACACCAGGAGAATTTTTTTTCCAGTCAGCAATGGGCATTCAGTCTACAGGGCCAAGCTGCTGTCAAAGGACGGCCCTTGAAGCGCTCTAGTGTTGGACACCACTTCATCATCATTGCCCATTGTTTTGCTCTGAAGCCCTGCCTGGGGCTAGGGTAGAACAGGCTGGTGCAGAGGCCCCAGGATGGACAGAGCTGCCCCAGCTGCCCCCCCACCTCTCACCCGGCTGTGCTGTGGGGCTGGCCATCACCATAGAAGGGAACTGATTTCCAGTTCGCAAGCTCTTGCAGGTGCCATTGTTGTCAGCGGGAGCTTTAAATTGGCAGCTGCCCACAAGAGGGATTTTGCACATCACAAAGCTTAGGTGAGTATTGTTGCTCTTATGTATTTGCCTGATGTTTGGAAAGAGCTGTTCTTCCCACTGCTGGATCGTGTTACAGTCATGAGCTCAACTCCTGGCACTGTTAATCACGCCAGTTGTCCTCACAGAAGTGTGCGAGCTGTTTTGCAACAGCTATGGGCTGAGCCTTTAATAACCATTTGTTTAAGTGTTCAATTCTTTATTTAATGCTGATTTATTACTTCTTCCTGAGAAAGAAATGCATTATTTGGCCTAGATTATGATTCCTGAGGTAAAACTGAGTTGCCACACCAGCAAGAAAGCCAGATGTAACTGCACGAACCTCCTGCCAAGGTCCCAGATGGGAGAGATGATGTGATGTCTCACTGTGTTTGCCAGAAAATCACCCACTTGCCAGGGGGCCATTTCTTACCTCTCCAGGGCATCACAAGGTGTGGAGATGGTCTTGCTAGGAGCTCAACAGCACTCACACTGTGGAGGCGACTCAGTAAGGTACATTTTATTATCCAGACTTTTTGTACTTAGATAACATCCTATGCTTATTATGTCCTCGGTGACTTTTTCAGCTGTAACATCAAATTTCAAACCTCACTGTAGAATAGGATGAGTTTTCAACATTTGTGCCAGTGGGAAGACTTATTTATTGGTAGAAGGGAGTTTATAAACATGTTAGAACATTCTTCTTCACGTGATTTACGCTGAGATATCCCAGACACTTAAGGACAGCGGTGAACTAGGATGCACACATTCATTTCCTCTGCCAGTAGTGCCCATATTTTATAGGGGCATGAATAAATAGACATTTCTAGATAAGAAGTGGAAAACCCTTTCCTCTATCTTAAGTAATTTCAAGCATTCCTTTTATGCTGTGCTCCCAGGCTTCCTTATCAATTGTCAGTGTTGTTAACATTGCAGTGCTGATGATTTAAACAGGCACATTTTATTACTCAGAAGACAAAAAAAAATTAATTTTGCATTTCTTCTCTCCAGTTACACCTCAAAATACTGCTGTGAGTTAAGAGACAAAGTTAGTGGGATTTACAGACTAACTTACTAATATAACAACAAGAAACCAGTTTAGGTTGTCTAGGCTGGATGAGGAGCAATGCAAATGCAGTAGAGGAAGTATTTGGGGTTAGAAACTTCTTTCTAGGGAAGTGCAGTGTTGTTCCTGCTTAGTTCTACAAACGGTGACGTCGTGGGGTGGGGGAAGAGGAAAGAGGAGGGGTGATCTCCTCACAACCAGCTGTTGCAGCTGTGCGGGAAAAAAGGAGAACCATCACGAGCAGCAGCAGAAATTCGACCACTGCAACAGGTAATATCTCTTGAGCACAGGTGACCTAGCCTTCTAAAATGTGAAAAGGAAGGGGGAAAAAAGGTGGGGAGGGATGTGCCTGTGACTGAAAAGTACTTTTTGTACTGTTTCTCGGGAGCTTTCTTCTTCCTGAGCTGTAGTGCTTTGCAGTTTGTTGCAAAGGTGGGAGGGGAAAGGGGTAGAAGTTCACACCAGTATGACTTAAAAGGAAACTGTGTCAGCAGAGGGGCTTTTCTAGCAGACCTTTCCCGCATAAAAAAAAAAAAGAGAAAAAAAAAAAGAAGGAACACCACTCTCCGGTTTCAGCTAAACGGTTGCTTCCTCATGTTGTGGCCAGCCAGTATGGGCTCATGGGAAGGCAGCAGAGTGCAACAGCTCTGAAGGCAGAGAAGTGCTCAGTCCATGCCGGCCTGGGTGGGATCTTCCCCAAGAGGGACCCGAGTGTGTCCTCTATCCTGCACCTTGCAAGGGACACTGAGCTAGGGCAAGGACTGCCGCAAGCTGGGTGCCACTGCTGTGCAGTCTGTCACCTTAGCTCAAGGGACACATGGTCCAGACCACCCTTCAGACACTGCAATATATCCATGATGATATATCCAGGATGATATATCCATGATGATTGCCACCACAGAGACCCACTGAAGGTCTTCATGCTGAAAATAATGAAGTGCAACAATTATACTTCTGTAGTTTTTTCTGTGTGTGGAAGTAAGTCAGGCTTTGCAAGCTAAAACTGATGAACAGAAGGTAAAAGAGGATATCTGGGACCATGCTGCTCTGTGTGCTGGTTCTGAGTGGTCTTATATTACATATACTTTCCTAGGTTTTAGAGCCCTGAAAGAAAGCAGATACAGTTTTCCCCTAGGCCAGGTTGTTCTAAATATGATAAATGCATCCATAGCATTTCAATGTATTCGGAATGAAATCAGCCACAGTGAGTAATGTGAAACCAACAATTAAAACAACAGACAGCAAGCCCAGCCTTCTGGGTCTCTCTACTCTAGACCCATGTCTGCTTCTGTCTCCTGTCATCAATGCAGGTAGAGTACTGAAATGCGCAGTTCTCCCCTAATGCTTTCAAATGAAAGAAATTTCAAAGTGTTAGAGCACATCACACTGTAAGGAATAAATGCAGCAGCAAATCCATTTTACAAACCAGGCATGAGGAATACTAAGTGAGATTCGTAAGGGAGCAGAGTCAGGAACTGAACAGCTGGTCAGTACTTCGTCTGCAAGGGTGCTGCAGGAGCAGGCTTTATGAGGTAAAGGTGAAATTATGCCTGCTGTGAACCAAGGGGAGCAGGATATCTAATTAAAAGCCTTCTCTTCTGCCAGTGACATTTCAAACAGGAGCAGGTGGCTGAATTTTGTGTTATGACGCTAAAGTGTTAGGACAGTGAAATAGATTATCAATCATCAGCCTGCTTCTACTTATAAAAAAAGAGATCAGCCTGTGGATGGAAAGACTTTCGCTACATTTCATTTTCTTTTGATTACATTGAAATAATCTTTTATTTTCTGCCGATTTCTTCAGTTCTCTCAAGGGCTACCGTTCGGTCCTAGATATGTTTTGTACAGGTATTAACACAGTGAAACCTTACTTTGAGATCAGGGCTGTTCCTCCACACAGTGTAGAGCATCAACAAATGAGGGCGTTGTGCTGTGGGACTCAACAGCTCTGGGGCCGGGACCAGTCCTTCTGGTCACATGGGCATGCTGCCCACCAGCAGAGCTCCACGCTTCCCAGAGAGCATGAGGCCCTCCATAAATGTGGACAGAATGTATACCTTTCAGTTGTCACCAATGCGTTTTAAATATAATAGAGGAAAGGGACCTGGGGGTTCTGGTGGACAGCAGGATGACCATGAGCCAGCAATGTGCCCTCGTGGCCAAGAAGGCCAGTGGCATCCTGGGGTGTGTTAGAAGGGGGCTGGCTGGTAGGTTGAGAAGGTTCTCCTCTCCCTCTACTCCACCCTGGCAAGGCTGCATCTGAAACATCGTGTCTGGTTCTGCGCCACTCAGTTCAAGAGAGACAGGGAACTGCTTGAGAGAGTCCAGCGCAGAGCCACAAAGATGATGAAGGGAGTGGAACATCTCCCTTATGAGGAAAGGCTGAAGGAGCTGGGTCTCTTTAGCTTGGAGAAGAGGAGGCTGAAGGGTGACCTCATTAATGGTTATGTAAAGGAAGAGTGTCAGAAGGACAGAGCCAGGCTCTTCTCAGGGATGTCCAAAGACAGGACAAGAGGCAACAGATACAAGCTGGAGCACAGGAGGTTCCACAAAAACGTTGGGAAAAACTTTTTCCCTGTGAGGGTGACAGAGCACTGGCACAGGCTGCCCAGGGAGGTTGTGGAGTCTCCTTCTCTGGAGACGTTCAAAACCTGCCTGAATGTGTTCCTATGCAATCTACTGTAGGTGATCCTGCTCTGATGGGGGGGTTGCACTAGATGATCTTTTGAGGTCCATTCCAATTCCTACCTTTCTGTGATTGTGATTCTGTGATGAGTTCTAACATGCAGCAGCTGCCGTATTGCCAAAATGCTAGCATGAAGCTGCATTTACAAATCTTCTCTTGGTTACGCGCTGTTTAGCCAAGATTCATCAGTTTAAAAATTGTAAAGACAACAATTTCCTAGCCAGCCAGTGAAGGAGGAATTTGGAAAATAAGCCCCAAACACAGAAAGACAAATTCTGAGGATGAGAGACAGATGGAGCAAACTAAACTTCCAAAGAAGAGAGAAACCATACGCTCAGCTTACGTCTCGTGCAAAGCCCACATGGCAATACCAGACCAAACAGACTGGTGCAGGCACTGACTGGAAAGCCTCATGATTTTTATAACAGTTTCTTTAACTTTCACACTCATTACGTCAATTCCTATCCATTCAGGAATAAGGCCTTTTTGTCATGTACAGTGTCCCATCTTTTTTTCTTACTAGAAGAATGAACGAAGTGTCATTCAGTAATAAAGCAGATGGGATTTATAGACCTCACTGAATTTTATTGCAATTCAGTTGTATCATACTTTTCCCTAAATGAATGTTTATGGAATATATTCCTTTGTGTGGGTCCTCATATGTCTTATTTTCATAATATCAAAGGGCACTGATGTCTTTTGGGAGGTAAATTATGCCAGAAAATCTTTCTGTGCTTATGGAAGTGAAGATATGAATAGCAGCCATCCTACATAAGAGGAAGAGAGGAACAATGGCATTTTCTATGACCTCCCTAGGACATACATCAAATAAATTTTTAGAAGAGTAGTTTATCTATATTGATTTACAAAAGTGTTTACTGTTATTTATGGTCTTGGTCCAATGCTGAGAATGAAGTATATGCATTTATCATATTTAGATATTTCTAAACACAGAGATTTATTGTGTTTCTTGATGTATAGATACAAATGAAATAACGTTTGTTGGCAGAGACTTACCACATGTACACATGGATCAAGGGGTAATTTAAAGAGATCTTACTATTTATTGGGGCATGAAGTTAATTGGTCAAACAGAGGAGATAATTCTACCAAAAAAGGTAGGCAGTCCTTTTCATAGCTGGAGGACAGGGAAGCCTCTCTCTCCAGAGTAAGTCAGAAGAAAGCACGTCTATGGGAAAGGGAAATTAAGTACCTCCAGAGCCTTTGCAATTTTGCAAAGGTCAGATTACCTGTGCAAATCAGGTTAGAATAGCTACAAAAGTTAGTCTGCTCCAACAGGAGAAGTTTCACTTTATTAAATGCAATTTTAAACATAGTTTGTACAGCAAGACAAACACTCTAACTTACTGTTTATCTGGAAAACCTGTAGAGCAAGTTGGTTAAACAAGGAAAACACAGGTATCCTTCAGACTGCATCAGATAAAAACCGATTGAAACATGGTCTTCTTTTCCATTTTTTTTCACCTGCATTTTTATAAATATTTGCAACTATGCTGTCTTCTGAAAACACTGGAAATTATTTGCATTGTACTTTCAGCCATCCTGAGTGCATGCTAGACCCATATCTTCTGGAAATAACAGGATAAACCTCACTCAGAAAATCCCAAGACTCTTATCTGTGGGAGCTCAAGGTCCTCAGCAGATCTGCAGTGGTGCAACCCCAGAAGCCTCCTGAGTCTGGTTACACTGCCCAGGCAGAGCCAAGGGGCTCAGGCTTGACTCCAGGACTCAGTGGAGTGTCTTTGTTTAGTTACTTTTTCTTTTGGAGGCACAAACTTCACTGTACTGCTGCAGAACCCTGTAATCACTGGTGGAAAGTCAGGAATTCTTTCTAAGCGTATGCTAGGAATACCAGGAAAGTGAGCCTTTGATCCATTAGGGAGAATGCTGTTCTGTGGCCACGGAGAGATAGAGGCAATTTTCACTAATCTGTTTGCATTTTAGCTGTTTTCCTTTGATCCACTAACATCTTCAAATGGTACAACTTCATGTTGGAAAGCTCGAATGCTGTCATAAGTCATACAGTTTGCTTTATCATTTTCATCTCCACAGCTCTACCATGAACACTTACCTCTTTGTGTATGACTTAACACAATTCTGTGGACATTCCTGGATATTTACAAATATGATGATCAGGTTCATGTCGTTTGGAAAAGGTAGGATACCTTCTGTATTTTCCTTAAACATTTTAAAAGGCAGTGACACACAGAAACATCAAATTAGAGATAAAGTTAGGATTCTGAATAGGTGTACCAGGGGCTGTTAATTTCAATTAGAAAGGCAACGGGCAATGGGTGCAAGCTGGAGGTTCCATGTAAACATAAGAAAAATCTTTTTCACTGTGAAGGTGACAGAGCACTGGAACAGTCTGCTCAGAGAGGTTGTGGAGTCTCCTTCTTTGGAGACATTCAAAACTCACCTGGACACGTTCCTGTGTGACCTACTGTAGGTGATCCTGCTTTGGTGGGAGGGGATTGGACTAGATGATTTTTCAAAGTGATTCATTAAAAAGGATGAACAAATTACTGGTAGCTACATTCTGCTTGTATCACATCAGGAATGAAGCTCTTGTTTACCTAATGAGCAAATATTCAGCAGCATGTAAGTAAAATTTGACTTAGACATAGACCGAAATGTGACCAGATCCAGTCATTATGGTGAATATTAATCTTAGTGAAGCCACTAGGAGGGAGTATCTTTGTGGTTATTGCACATGACTCTCTATCTCCAAAAGCATTACAACATATTTCTCTTTCTGTTGCCTGGGGTTAAGGCACAAAAACAGAAAATAAGTGACTGGAAATTTAAAATTTTAATGGTGGACAGTTTTAGGCACAGAAAATACCTACCATGTGGTCTGTTTGTTTTAGGAAATGTCATGGGTATAGATACAGGCAGGAACTCAACTTCTCACCATATTCTCATCGTTACATCCCTTATACATTTCCTCAACATTTCCTATATTTAGAAATATCCTAAAGTGATATCTCTAAACCAATACATCCTGCAAAGTGTTTGCCAGTGCATTGAGTGCAGGAGATCCTATTCGTTTGTCATCTTCTTGTCCCTGTGTCAGAGCCACACACACTGAGTGGACTATCTCCTCCCCAAAGCTTTGCTTCTGAGACCCAAACATATGGTACTGTGTGAATATTATTTCTTGCCATCTCCAGTGGTGACAGGGTAAGGGCAAATCCAGTGGTTGTCCTAGACTTCTACTATATAATCACCCTCTAATTTTCCTCTGCGCTCTTTCTGTAGATTCTTTGGCCGACACATTTTACTCCATAGGATTCGTAATGCGCCTTTGCCAGTTGTTATCTATATTAGAGATCCTACACATCCTCATGGGCATTGATAAAAGCCGTCTTTTCCCCAGGTTTTTGCAGGTAAGTTCATTTCTCAAGACTCTCCTTTAATGACCTATGGACTTCAGCCATGGTCAGCCCTGGGGACAAGGCCAGGCTGAGCTGCCCTGAATGGCCCACCTGCACCCTTTCTCAGGGAGCTTGGTCTGCTAATGGTTTGCTAAGGGTAAGAACTTAGCCCTCAGAACTAGATTGGGAAAGAGCTGCTCTTTCTCAACTTTTCTCTTTTTGAGTGAAATTGGAACAGCGAGTGCCCCACATCCAGCCCACAACAGCACGGATCTGGAAGATGTCCAGAGGAGTGGCCACCTGCAGAAATGGGCCAGCATCCATTTCCAGGGCACCAGAGGTTGCTGAGGATACCATTTCCCTAGACAACCTGTTTACAGTCAGAAGACAACACTTCAGAGCCTAATTTTCAGTAGCTAATCCTTTTCCATGCCATGACCGCATTGACAAGTGAACATCTATTTTGTAGACAAGCACAAGCCAAGATTTTGTGGGGTTAGAAAAGGGAGGGCAGTGATAACCAACAGCACCTCAAGCCTACTGAAACAACGTTTGCTGGTGATCATGGAGTGTGGACGGAAAACAATTGATTAAGGAAGAGAAATTAACTGAACAAATATTAATGCTGGG
>NW_009699791.1:0-462 GCF_000703405.1 Apaloderma vittatum
ATGAGCTAACAGCAAAGGGCTTGCTCAGGAAGCCCAGGACGCAAGGGCGTGGGCTGTAATCCTGTAAGCGCTGTCCCCGTTGTGTGCCCGTTCAGCCGTTATCCAAGCCCTGCTTTTGCTGGTGACCTCCCTGGAAGAAGACCTTGGTCTTGCTCTCCACGTGCTTTTCCTCGTACAATGCCGGGTGGGCTTTGGCTCACCTAACGCCAAGCCTGTCAAAGAGCAAAGGGTCTCAGGAGGAAGACAAGCAAGACCTCTTCGTGCCAACAGAGTTGCACACAATTGCACTTCACTACCCTAAGCCATCAAGCCGTGCCTGCATGGGAGCCCTGCAGCACCTGGGGCCCATCTTCTGCCCGCACAGATATGATTCTGCTCAGGAAATCTTTGGCCGTCTCACCACTACACGTGAAAGAAGCGTGCCTGGGAAGCCAGGCATGTCAGGAATGAGGAAATGAAAGG
>NW_009699791.1:625-833 GCF_000703405.1 Apaloderma vittatum
TTGCTTGCATCTCCTTGTGAACAAGGTGAGTCTGATGCCCTTTCTCCTTCTTCTCCTCATCCTATATCCCCTTTAGCATTTCCCTGCACTTTCCAGTCCCTTTCTCCCAAGCTCTTTCTTGGTGCTGCTTGTCCTGGGATACAGAAGGGAACAGAACTTGTGAGGTGTACGGGAGTTGAGGCTGGAGCTTGGCTGAAGTGTCTCCTGA
>NW_009699792.1:0-60655 GCF_000703405.1 Apaloderma vittatum
GCCCGGGCTCCGCTCCGCATCTGTCACAGCAGCTCACCCCAAGCCGGGCCCGCCGGCGCCTGGTTTCGTTTCAGAGTGCTGATCTGACCTAAAGAAAACTTTAGCTGGGAGGAGGCTTATCCAAAAAGTAATTTACTTAAATGTGTATTTTTTTTTCCATCTCTGTTCCCTTACTGGGATGAGGCATCGGTGTAAAGAAGGGAAAGCCATGGAATTCCTATGTATGTGGCAGTTCAGAGGGCAGAGGAGGAGGTTAAAACTTTCAAAGTCTGCAAAATTAACATCTCCAGTGAATCACAGCATTAACTTTCTTGAACTTGATCCTTGTTTATAAAGGCTGCAGTTCAGATATTTAAGGATGAAACGTCTCCTTTGTGCTCAAGATGACAATGCTGTTATGTTTTGTAAGCAGCAAGGCAACTTTTATCTTTAATGTAGACACTTTTATCACGTAGCTGTACGTACTTGTTCTCTTTGTAAATCTGCTGCTGGTTTGTTGGGTGACTATGTGGAGGTTGCTTCAATTCAATTTCCTTCTTCTGTAAAACGCCTGTATTGATTTAATATGATACTGGGTCAGATTTGGCATTTATAATTTACTTCACATTCGTGCTTATGTGCTCTACAAGCCATGCTTTATAGAGCGACTCATCCTGGGTTCTGCCTGCAAAGCTGGCTGGTTCATCTTGGCACATGGTGTACCAGAGGTGCACAGCTTGGCTTGTGTCTAATGTCGTGTCCTACTTATTTAAAAATGTTGAGAGCTCTAAAAGGGTCAGTGTAATCCATACCACACGTGTGCTCAGCTGACCTAGAATTAATGAGATAAAACACTTTTAAGCACTTCTGAAGTAAAAGGTGTCACATTATTTCCTTGTGTGGGACAAATGCAGTTAATTGCTTTTTTTTTTTTTTTTTGGAGTGTGTCCAGAGCTGTGCTGCTCAGTTCAGAGGGTGGCTGACCACCTCGCTTCTGCTAAGGCTTGGCTCCTGCTAGGGAGACTGGTTTCGAGAGCAGAAGGCACCAGCAGTGTGAATGTACTTGGAGATGTACTTGGTGATGGTGGCTGAGGGAGGTGAGTGCAGAGACCACCGGCGGTCCCATGGGGACAGTGGGCAGCCCTTGCTGTGATGTGGGGCTGTTGGAGCTGACGGAGCTGTGTGCCCTGCTAGGGCCTCCATTTAACGTGAGTTAGTACCTTGTGATGTCAGTTGATATTTCATGCTGCAGTGCTGAGTTTCCCCTCTGTTGGTTTCAGCCTTTGTGTGCAGGAGGTAGCAGGCAGGTGCCTGTGTGCAGGCAGTGTGGATGCAGGTATACCAGGAATGTGGTGGTTAGTGTGATTTACTGCCTCGATGGAACTGATAGCCTCTGCCTGCAAGTTCCCTCTGTCCCACACAAGGCCTAGACTGCACTCATGCTAGTGCTTCCTTGTTTAAAAAAAACAAACAAGTATAAATAGCTAAAGTTAAGAGGGAAATGGTGTTTTCCAGAATCATACGGAGATCATTTGCTCTCAATTTGCCAGAGTGGTTCTTTCCGTGCCCCGCTGTAGCAACTGACCTTCCCTGCTCCTCCTAGGTTTGTGGTGTGCTGGAGGCATCAGATCGCAAATTGTTGCTGGAGGCACTTCATAGGGGTGCAGTCTTCCAGTGGACTGGAGATGGTTTTTCTGTTAAAGGTTCATGTTATGCTCCAGAATCTGGAGGGCTAACATTGATTTAGTAAGGCAAAACTGAGTCAGATCACAGAAAGTCAACTTGCACATGTGTTCTGGTTGCTCAGAGCTACAGAGTGCATTTGAGATACTGTGCTGGCATATAAAAGGAAGGTGTTTCTCAAATGTGCTTTGTCTCCCAGTGGTGACATAGATTGGAAATCAGTACACTGAAATGTCATAGGGTAGATTTGGGCTGTTAATTGTAGTGGAATGTAGTGTAAATGAAGGCTTGTGTTTACAGCCTGCCTAGAACTAGAGGGCCTATCTTTGAACGCTAGCTAAGGAATGTCTCTGGTCTCTCCATGGCTCACTTTGGGTCTTGTTTCCAGCTGCGAGGTTACGGCTCTGATCCACAAGGCCTTAAGCACGTGTTGATAAGCCACAAGTTAATAAAGTTAAATATAAGCTGAAGTATGTGTCTGCTGCAAAGTGTTTTTATTTCAAGGAAGTTTTATTTTAGCAGGGCAGGTACTAAGTTGGAGGAACTAGTTTGTGAAGTCCGTAGGGATGAAGACCTGTAGGAGCTAGAGATTTAAGAAAAAAAAGAAAGAAAAAAGTGGCTTGGACTGTCTTAAATGGAATGTTCAACAGCTACTTGGAAACAGCATTTTAAGGAGGAGGAAAAGCTTGCCAAGTGAGACTGCAGACCTTGCTGCAAGGATAAGATACTGCAAGTTACTGGAAAACCTGTAAAGAATGAAGGGAAGAAGGGGATCGAGCATCAGAAAGCAGAGGCTGCAGGGTAGCACATAAATTGCCAAAAGCTAGAGCATAAAGAAATTTAAGATGAGGAGAGGGGAAGAAAAAATAAAGAGGAGAAGAGGACTTGGTTACGATGTTATGATGACCAGACTATAGTTGAAAAGTATATCTAATGCCTCCAAAATTAGAAGTTGTAACCAGTTTTAGATAGAGATGAGAATTTGAACATGGTGCCAAACAGAAATTACTAGAATAAATGTTTTATGCCTGCCTCCGCATTTAATGCAGTCAAACTAAGGAAACAAAGGATGTCCACTTTAGGAGTCTGAAAGAGTTGGCACGGGACACTGGAGCCAGGTTAAAGAAAAAAAAAAAGGATTGGTTGTTACCTGTCAAGCTGAATGTAGCAGTTGTGATAGCAATATAGCAGTAGTAGTATACTTGTATTTATTTTAAAGGGAAAAGAGAATGAAATATTCACGTTTTACTCTGGTGTCAATAGTAATCAAAGATTTAGAACAAATTTGGAAAGGAAAAAGTAATTAAATACACAAAGATAAGTCGAAAACAGGATAAAATGCATTATGGATTTGCCACAATTAGATCATTGAAGACTAAAGTCATATTATTACTGGTTAAATACTGAATATCCTAGACAAAAGGAGCAGAAGTCTCAATTTGATGTGTATAAACACCGTAGTGGGCACAACACCAAAAAAGACTAAATTGGAAATATGGAGATTGACTGAAGAGTGATGAGGTGTCTCCTGAAGGAGAAATTGTGAATCTGTCTGCATGAATAGAGGAACTATTGCTCTGGATCAATACTGGTTGACAGACTGGTCTTTTCACTTCACTGTACTGGCTGCGATAACTGTATGCCAAGGCCAGTTGCTGATGAGGGAAAGTTAGGAAACAGCACTGAGTGGGGTTGGATTGTTGCACAGGAAGAACCAAATATCTGTGATGACTGAAGCAATAGGAATGAGAGGAAGTTAAATAGCTCTAAAAGCAAAGTTATCTACTGAGTGATTGTTAACAACACTCTGCTGTCAGGCAGATTATCCCTTAAAACAGGCCTGAAGGAAGAGGCCTGAATGCTGTAGTTGAACAGGGATGACTCTATTTGATGGTGGGCATGAAAGTAGTTGAACAGGGATGACTCTATTTGATGGTGGGCATGAAACAAAGGCAAATGTGATCCTCAGTGAGAGCTCTTCGGCTGAAGAAGGCAAGTTATTATCCTAGGCATTAGGAAGACTTCATATCTAATACTGTGCATTGTTCTGGCCACTGGGGTGCGGAAAACATAGTGAAATGTGTAGGGACATCTAGGCTGCAAAGATGATGGGGCCTGAACAGTCAGGAGTTAGGTGTGAGACCAAAACTTAAGCTAGACTGGCTTTTGTAGCTTAGTAAGGGCAGAGAGGGGAGATAGCAGCTGCTTATGAATTCCCTTGGGCAAATTCTTGCAGAAGAGGAAGGGTCATAAGCTGAAGGCTTGTCTTTAATATTGGATTAAAAGCTTGACATGTAGGAGGATGATTTGATGGCTTGTTAAATGAATGTTAGAATATTGTACGTGAGGAATTAGAAATGTGTTTCTGGACTGTCGGATTCTGCTTGTGGTCTCAGCTGTATGTCTCTTAAGTCCCAGTTTATGTTTAAGTTGGCATGTTACTGTTAAGGAAATGGGCAGTTCACATAACTCAAGTCATCATAATTTTTATGCTTCAGTCTTCACTGCTAATCAACAGAAATAGAAAACACTCAGTTGAAGGATCTGTGATGAGCAGAAATAGTTATTTTTGGATAGTACGTGTTGTCCAGTCACTTGATGGTGAATGAAGTGTTTAGCAAGTAACTCCTCCACCTCTGGCATTAGTAGCTGCTGCTTTTTCTTCTCTTTTTAGTGTATAATGGAATGGAATTGAGTATAACTCATAAAATATTAAAGATAACCACAAATTAATATGTGTGGGACAGAAAAAGCGTAAGTAGACATACAGGCAGGGGGTCAGAATGGGCTTGAACCCATAAATAAATAAAAGGATTATGCTTTTCTGTTGAGTGTGTGCCCATATCTATCCTTTGCCTGATTCTGTGCTCTCTGGAGTGCTCTGTGGCACTGACTTCAGTTCAGATGCTTTCTCTAGTAACTGTTGAAGGAGACTCGTCTGCACACCAAAGAGGCTCGAGCCTCATAGGTTGTGTGATGAGAGTGTATGTGATTTGAAGTCTACACCATGTTGATTTGATCTTTGCTGTAGCATCAGCACCTGTCCATTTATAAGCTCTCCTGTAGCTGGGCTTTGTATGCCCAGTCAAACGTCTGGAAGCTTCAAGATGACTTTTCCCAAAGGCAGAAAAATGTATGCCATCTCTGTGGAGGTATCTTCATAGAATCATAGAATGGCCTAGACTGGAAGGGACCTTAGAGATCATTTAATCTTGAGAAGAATCATTGAAAAAATAAGGTCCTTTGAGTGTATTTGCACATCAAAGTAAGATCAGTCAGTCTTATTTCTTTATGTCTATTTGCCTTGAATTTAATCCAGTTGCAGACTCCTTTCCAGCATAGTTTATTAAAAATACGAAGTATTAAATTTTAGGTATTTGCTTTAAATGCATGTTTATTTTTTCTTTAAAGAGGAGCTGTGTAATGAGCTCAATATATCATCCCCCATAGGAAATAAATGTGAAGAGATTGTGTTGAGCCATCAAAAGAATAATTTAACAATCCCAGGGAAAATTGAATTTATTGCCTTAGTAGCTTTTAGCATGCATTATTAGGCTATTCCCTTATTGTGATTTTTTTCATTTGTTCCTGTTGCTCTTTTATATGAGTGTTGTGTGTATCATTAGAAAAGATGAGACTAGGCCTATGCTTTGCATTTGTATAGCATCTCTCACTTGACAGCCTTCAAGTTCCAAATATTAATGAAAGAGGTGGAGAAGTTATCACTCCTTTGTAAATCCGAAATATCACCTGAATTTGGACAGGTCTATAGCAAATGAGAAAGCAAAGCACTTGTCTCATGAGGCTTTGCTGTGTTCTTTAAAAACAAAATCAGTCAAATAATTTCCTGTTACAATTCGGGGTCTTGGAAAAAGTCTACATTAAGAAATGGGAGGGAATGTTTTAAGACCTTTTTTTGGAAAGGGAAGATAGCAGCAGCATCTGTTATTGTCTGCAGCTCAAGCAAGTGGAAAGGAATATCCTTCTTGTTAGTAGATTGAGGAATTGTTTGTGGTCAGACTGGGAAGCAGGGAAATGAATTGCAGCAAGGAGCTAGTGGCTCTACGAGATGAAGGTAAAACCTGGAACATGCACATGTGAAAAGAGAAAATGTGATTGAGAAAACAGGAATTATGGAAAGACTGTGAATGAACAAAGTGGTGAACAGGGAAGTGGAGGAGAAATGTTTGTAAACTCAGTATGCACATGAACTCAGTCTGGACATTAACTGGTGTCCAAATTAAATTGGAAGGCTCATGTTTTATTCATTGCTGTGATGCAACTGTGGGATATCTGTTAGCTGCTTGGGGTTGTACAGTTTAGAAAAGTACAGTTTGAATGAAGAGAAGTTACAGCAGAGAAGGAACAAAGCAGGACTTTAGAGTAAGCTGCAAGAGGGTCTTCTAGATGTGTTGGTGAGTTACGCGGTTTCTTGCATTAGTTCAAAAACATAGCACAGGAAAATAGAAGAATTGTGGACAGAAGAACAGGAAAAGAAAGGTTATTCTACAGCCTTCCAGTGATTTAACTTTTGGATTTCTACAGGGGTGTTTGGGTTTTTTTGAGTGTGTTTTTTTTTTTTTTTCTTTTGTGCAAATAGGAGCTGAAGGAGTGTCCTTCTGTTGTGGGAGGACCATTGGTAGCAGTCTTCCTCTTTGTCTGGTGCTTCTACATGGCATTAGACAAGTCTATTCTAAATAACTACTCAAATTCATGAGTGGACCCAGACCTTTGGATTTGTGATGACCTTTGTATGTTGTCTTTCTCTATTTGACAAGTTAATCTGTGCACGTTACCATTAGGGAGGTCAGGGGGCCACTAGAAACAGAACTGTTTCTTGGATGTGTGTATATGATATAGATATATGCTGCTTAAACTGGGATGAAAGAGAATCAATTAAGTAATGGTTAGTTAGAACACTTTTGAGATGATGATGATAATATATGTTTTATTTGTACTTTATATATTAAAAGTAATGTTGCTGTAATTTATTTGACAGACTGTTATTCCTCCTCCCATCCACCTCCAATGGTTTTAGACCATTTTTTAGTATCTTAATTAAGAACATTTTGTCATTTAACATGCATGCACGTACTTGAGGATTATGTTTAGAAAAAATCAGGTTTAATTCTAACATTTGTAAATTAGTCATGTAAGTACAAGTAGTTAAAATGTGATAGATTTCACTTGTGTGTTGTATTTAATTGGAGGATTGTTATCTGTATTGTTTTGCCTTTCTGAGCTGTGATATTACTGAAGTGTATTACTGTTTAATTCTCCCAATCTGTTAGTTCTGGATGTTGAATGATAATTGCAGTGAGTGACAATCCTGAATAAATTTTAAATGGTAGGCAGTGTGAATGGGACTCCATGGTTTGCTTTTGCTCCATTTGGCTGAATGTTATCTTCTCAGTGAAGATCAGTTGTGGCTGTTAGACTTAGCTCTACCTATAAAACTTGATGCAATGTGTAGGTTCATAAATCAGTTATATTCCGTTAATTAATACGTGCTAATCGGAAACTAGAATCATAGTTCTGCAACGTCTGATATTTCCGCAGTGAGTTTGTATAAGTGCTTGAGGATTGTTTTCAGATGAAGGTCTCCTCACTC
This sequence comes from Apaloderma vittatum, assembly GCF_000703405.1. NCBI lineage: Eukaryota > Metazoa > Chordata > Aves > Trogoniformes > Trogonidae > Apaloderma > Apaloderma vittatum. The sequence continues at coordinate 7,274 of NW_009699792.1, forward strand.
GGATTTCTTGAGAGGCTTCCGAAGGTGCTTTACTGAAGGATTTCAGGCATTTTAATTAGTTTTGCCTTTATCTATCATTACTGTGTTGTCCCCATCTTGCAATGTTTGTTGGACTACTGCCATGGTAGTATTGAGTCTTATTTCAACAAATTAAATGTTGCATGTTAGACTGAGCTTCAGAAGTTCTAGCTGAAGTGAACCCATCATTTTTTTGTGTATTTAAAGACAAAAATTTCATGTTTTGGGTTTTTGGTTTTTTCTGTTTGGTAGACTGAGGAAAAGGTGAAACTGACTCTGAAGCACGTTATGTAGGAACGCACAATGTAATCACTTGAATTTGGAGAGAAAATGTTTTTTCCTCTGATCTTTGCTGTAGTGGTTAGAGATGTTCAGTTGTGATTGTAATAAGTTGGTTTATTAAGGAAAAAAATCTTAACTTGATTTTTTTTTCTGGTGGCCTGTTTGTTATAGCAAGTTTTTGCTATCACAAAGTTTCTATTTTAGGAATGAGATATCTCGTTTTATTTTTTCCCTGTTCAATTGAAAGATGATCAGTGTCACTTCTTTCTTCCTTCCCTTTCCATCTCCCTTAAAACAAAACAAAACCTTCAGTCCTTAAAAGTGTCTTTGTTTTTACATTTGTTTTATGAAATCACTTAAATCCTTTGGGAAAATCTTTCCTCTCACAGGAAGAGGAGAAAAAAGAAAACCCTTTTAAAGCCAAAACCAGCAGCAAGCCTACTACCAGACATGACAATGTTTTGCTATTTTGCTATCTGAATAATAGCAGATTGCTTAAAAGAAGCAATTTTCTCATCTTAATGAATGAAAAGTGCAATTGCAGAAATGCATATAAATAGACACATGGTTTTCACTCAACAAATGTATAATTCCTAGTATTCAGGGCAAAATTTTGCTGTGTACCTTGCTTGTAACTTCTTTGGACTGTCAGTGTTTGGAATCAGATGTTAAATTGGGATATTTCAAAGCTCTGAGATATGAGAAAACGAACTGTTCTTTGCTGGCCTGGAATAAATGGTTTAATAAATAAATAAATTGTAAAGATCTGTTGGTTTTGTTTCTTTGGCTGTTCTGATGCTGTGACTCCAGTTGTGGTACGCTAGCCAGGTGTGTGAATTACCCTGTCCAGGTCTAGGAACTTGGCAACTGACAGCAAATGTGAGTTAAGTGAGAGAATGAACCATAAAGATCGAGGACTACATGAAATACCGCCCTGCTGATTTGTCTGCGTGAGCTTTATCTAGAAAATATACTAAAAGAAGAGGAGTGCTGATGAGAGAACAAGATTATTGTGGCAGACTTTCTTCCAAATGTAATAAAAGTGCAAAATTGAGTCATTGACCTATTCTCAATCACCTGTGTTGTAGGCTGGAGGGATCAAGAGTGAAGGAAAATTTTCCAAGTAAATGCTGAATGTGAATGAAAAAATTAGGAGTGTTCCTTAAAACCAGGAGGTTAGGGCTTATTTTCTGTAGAGCAGGAAATCAGGTGCTGGACAAAACCAGTGGTATGGGACTGCCCTAGAGGACACCTTTGTAAGCATTATCAGGAGAATTTAGAGTATGGTGGCCTCCCTGGGATCCAGTGTCAACACCAAGGTCATGAGTTCGATCCCCATTCGGTCCCCATGTGTTGCCTGGTCTAGTTGAGAGGCGTCCCTGCCCATGACAGGGAGGTTGGATTAAATGATCTCTAAGGTCCCTTCCAGCCTAGGCCATTCTGTGATTCTACGGTGATTCTATGTCTTGGGCAGCCCTTGGAACGCTTGAGTTTCCCTCTGTTCATGCCCTTGTCTCCTTTCTGTCCTCAAAGCCCGTGCTGGGCGAACATTTACAGCACGTGCTGGGCTGCGATGTGTTCGCAAACTGTGCAGCCGTAAAACAACTGTGTCCTCATGACTGGCTTGTCCCTGTTGTGATGGTGAACCTGCACGTTGCTTTCTGGACATGTTTTTATACCCTAATCTCGTAGATACACCTGCTTGCCCTTCCTTTCCCTGGGAGGACATCAGCACGTTCTGCAGTGCCTTCTGGAGTAGCATCCTTTCCACTTGTAGAGGCATGTGCGGAGATGATTATATGAACACTCACCTTATATTTGAAACATTTTTGAGTGCTTTTCATGAAGACTAGACCAGAGAATTATAGGCTTTGGGGAGATGGAAGCTGAATTAACTCATGCTTTGCTGGCTAAGTAAAATGTTTTCATTACTTGGCCTAAAATAGAATATACAAAAGCTGTAGGGAGAGGTTCTGTCTGCCAGCTATGTTGGGTTTAATAAAAGATAGCATTTCTTTCCTTCTAAACTCTCATTACCCAAAAACTGCTGTGAAGGTATCAAATGATGCTGCTTAGATTGTTGCAATCAACTAATTTAATTTCCATATTACTTCTGGATGACTGTTACCAAAAACGCTTTTTATAAGGTGTCCTGCCCCAGTATGAAATCAAATCCTTACACTCCACCTCCTGCACATATTTTGCTGCATTGTGTGGGCTGCACTGCTCAGCCAGAGAGTAGAGGGTTATTTACCTCCTGCACTGTCATTATGGTCAATAGTAATCAAACGCTACTAATGACAGTAGGCTTCCTTTACTGCTAAATAACAGAATGATATTGTACAATTTGTTTGGAGGGGGTTGATGGAGCTGTGGAGTGGAAGAGCTGCCCACCTTACAGACCCGTGCTCACTCTCCCAGTACTTTTCATTTGCATTTTCCTGTGGGATCAAAAAGTTTTCCCTGAAAAATGTTTCTTCTAGGTGTTGCAGCCAAGGTGGGGCAAGGTGGAGACTGGAGGGACAACGGCTGATGTCAGGAAAAACTCTAGCAGTACTTGCACCTAATAATGGTGCTACAGCCTAGGAGTGGACGTGATTAGTATTGTGGTACTGCTGGCCGGTGGTGTTGTCACCTGTTGCTGCAATTTAAGCGTGAAGAAATTGTGGGTGCAAGTCAGGCAGGAAGGTGAGGAGGCAGTTTGTATTATGGCAGTTGTGATACAGACACTGTCTAATGCAAAGTGGGCTGCTGTGAGGAAAAAACTTTCCCATGCCTAGAACTTACACTAATTTAAAGTTGAATCTCTAATGAGAAACAAAACCTGTTTCTTAATCAGTTTGACTTGCTTTCATGGTGTACTTCGTTCAACTTAGTGCAAATTGTGAAAGCCGGGTAATGTTTGAATATCAAGTCAACTGTTCTTGATGTTGAACCAGACTGAAGAGTGCTAGTGATCCCTGTCAAGTCCTTTAATGAAGTATAATTTGGTACCAGAATATACTAACCTGAAAGAAACAAAAAAAATAGTTCTACACTTAGTCTTTTTTACATTACAATTCTGGAGTTGCAACATTGAATTTACTATTGTTTCTTTAATACCTTTCTTATCTTATTAGGAAATACATAGAACACCAAACTTTTAAAATCTGCTTTGAGTGATATTAGAATAACAGATAGGTTGGAGTAGGGGAAATATTTTCTTGTTCTGTAGAACAGTCACGTGGATCCAACTTTTTTCTTTATCTGAAGCTATTTTACAGAGCTGTCCAGATCTTCCTAGGCTGAGATTTTTCCAAAGTCAATGTCAGAACTCACTTTTTCATGCTTGCAAAGATTGTGGTCTCTGACAACGAGAGATACCTCGCTTCAGTTCTGGTTATCTTGTTCATCAAGTCACACAGCTCTTACAGTTATTATCTGTTACCAACTTGCTCGTTGGCATGACAATAAAAATATAAATGAGAATGTAAGAAGCCCTATGGTCGCTGCCTTAGAAATTTCACTGGCACCTCTCATGAGTACCCTTCAAGTATAAGGAAGAGGCAGAGGTTGGTGATGATATGGAGAGGGGAATCACCATGCCAGAATATGGCTGGGTAAGTTCTGGGTGCTCTGCATTGTACTTCTGAAGGCTCCTGAGAAAGAAGAGAGTGTGCCATTGGGTTATTGTCCAGCGTCTTTTTTTTTTTTTAGTATTGTCATGCCTTTGATCACAGCTTCACAGCCTTTGGCAACTTAAAGAGTAGAACTTTTTTCCCTGCTGAGAATGTACCTGCTTAATTGTTCTCAATTACATGATAGGGTTTTTTTTTTTTCTTTTTAACCCATTCTTTTCTGACTTGGGAAGAAAAGTGATACATTTATCATGAAAAGGGATGTATTCTCTATGGAAATCTATGTACAGCTTTTTTAGATGATTTGAAAGCAAGTATCAAAACCAGTATGAATTATCTTGAATTACATAGTTGGTCTTCAGCCTGAATACGTATAAAATGTAAAGTGATGTAAAATTAAGATTTTTGGTTTATTATGTTGTCTGATCATAAAATACATCTAACTAGTCACAGGGGAAAATCTTGTTAGGGAAAAGATATAAATTAAGTACTGCCTTACTCTCTCTGCATTTTAAATTTTCTATTGTTGTCTAGATGAAAAAAAACCTTAGACTTCTTTCCTTCTAACAATCTCTAGGACGTGTGTTTAAGCTAACCATTAATGCTTCATTTTTTATGTCTGTAGTACTTTTACCTTTATGCTAATATATGTAGATGAACAGGTCAGGACTTGACCTGTTATTATGTAAGTACCTTAATTTACTCCTATGTACATTCCAGGGTGTGGGTATTTAAATATAAAGGAGGGGGGGAAGATGAGCTCGTGCCTTGTGCAGTAACAGTAGCTGGAGACTGATGCTTAGGCAAGGAGTGCAGTTGTCAAAATAGCCACCATCTGATACCATTTTTCTTGTCCCTGCTGTAAAGGCAGCTCATGGAGACACATCTGCATCGAGACAGAGACCAAATGCCTGTTTGGGGTAGAGTCTTGGCAGTCCTCTGTTCAGTCTTAATGGCAGGACGCATGTGCTGGGTTTGTCCTTGCAGTGGGGTGCATCTCATGGCCATGCTCCCTGATGCTCTTGGGAGGAGGCAGCCCATACTGTGGCTCCTTGCTGTGCCCCAAGCCTGGACTTCTTGCAGTAGCCCATGAAACATAGGCTGGCCTGCCTCTTCACTTGAGATTGGGTCATGGCTGGCCTCTGGGTTGGACCAGAGGGTCTACCTAGCTGTCCCTCCTGGATCCTTTGGTGTTCCCTACCTCTGGTTCTGTGAGGAATGCTCAAACAGGAGAGCCACAGCTGACTTAAAGGGCTCCTGTGTCAGAGGCTCAACTGTGTGGATCACTTGCAGGTCATAGTCAAGATTCTGTGTCATAAACAGAGAGAAATTAGCAATTCCTTTACATAAAAACACTGTGTGAATACACTAAACAATTATCTTAGGAAAATGTACATGCATGGGACAGGGAAAAGTAGTTTGACAGGGGAGCTCTGGTTTGTAATTTGCACCACTACCGTGGGACCTGTAGCATTCCTCGATAGTCAAGAAACATGTGGAAGTCTGCAGGTAATCTTGAGTCATGTTGGAGACAAAAGACTGAATCCTCCTCCCTATCCCTTGGTACTTTTTCTGTAACGTGATGGTGTCCACATGTGTACATGCACAAATAATAGTCATTGTTTAAAAGTCCTAAATGTTTCTGTAGGGACATGATCTAATCTTCTAGATGAGCTTTCCCTTTCTGCAGCTGGTTTGGACCAAATCCGAGAAACGGTTATGGTACATGGTCTGCATCCAAAGGAGAAGAGTTGCTCTTCAGAGGACTGTTAGCTATGGTAGGAACGTAGTCCTTAGCAGTGGGGCTGGGATTAAACTCATGTCCTGCCTTGTGCTTTGGAGGGCTTTTCCACGAGTTCTGAACTAACACGTTGCTGCCCAGCGTCTCTAGAAGCGTGCCAAACAGAATGGTGGCAAGGCAGTGTGAGGTGTAATGAAATGTGTTCCCCAGGTCCGTTTCTCAGGTATATTTCCAAAAATACTTGAACACTTTTATTTTTCACTTACTGTGCGTCCTGTGAGTTGCTTTGTCTGGAAGTAGTTACTTCTCGTAGGAGTTTTTACTGGTGGTATAAGATAACTTGGAAACATCTGTGGGAAAACAGTTATATGGAGAAGTTATTTTGAGATTTTTGTCTTATCTGGAGAGCTACCAAAAGCTGGGAAGTGCAAAATTCATGTGCGTTTTTTTTTCCCCTGAAATTTCACATTGCTTTTCAAAATAAATTCTGCCTTTAAGTGGGTGAGTCCTTGCTCAAAAGTAGTGATTCCCAAATGTTCTTATTTGAGCCAAGAATAAAATAATGTTTTTAATGCAATCTTTTCAGAGCTTGCATTTGAGAAAGAAGGAATTTAGTCTTCTTTTAGGGACTAAATTCTCTTTATAGGACATAATGAGTTTACTTTTCAAAGGAAAAATTGAGAATTGCAGTGAAGACGCTCGGTTGCATTTTTGGCTCGATTTTATGCAGGATAAAGCTGTTTAGCATTTAATACAGTAAGCTGTTTAAAAGTATAAGTTATATAATTGCCATGCACTTTTAAATAACCATTAGTATTAGTACTTGAATGTCAGTAACAGCACACTGTAATAATATTCAGAAATCAGCAGATCAAATAGCTCTCTTAGGCTTTTACTAAACTGAAAAGCAAGGACATGGCTTTGTAAGTAGGAAAATGGTTACAGATATAGTCAGATCTTTTAAAGATGGGCTTTACTTTTCTTTCTGTTTATCCCGATTTGCATATCTTAATTATGTAAAAGTCTTCAGTTTGGAAGCTGGAGTGCTATTTTATTTCTCCAAGTATGTTTTAGTCCCAGCTCAGTCAGGGCTAGTTTCTAAGAGCTTGTAACCTTGCTTGTGGCGGTTTCTTTATAGCTCAAATATGGCAGCTTATGTTTGACAGTCCTAAAATAGTGAGCACCTTAAAATTCTTTGTAGATTTAGAAACTTGATCGTGTAGCTTCATTTCAAGCGAAAAAGCATGTGTAAAGTGTATAGAAACAAGTAGGTTCTTCCTTACTTTGGGATACCTGTAGGAGGACTGCAGCTGACTCTTCAGGCAAGAAAAGTGCTTAATGATAGAATCTGAAGTAGTGTTAAAGCAATCCTGATGACAGTTGTCTTGGGATGTGTCTTTGAGGTGAGAAGGCTCAGAAAATAGCCAGGAGATTTTTCCACTTCGCAGTGTTAAATGGCAGTTTTATTGTTGTCAGTGTTGGCTACAAATGGGGTAGACGTTGAACCCAGTTTATGGATAAATCTTGCCAAATTAAATTCTACTCTACTTTTAAGAGAAGCAGCACCAAATGTAAGCGAAATGTCTCTTGCTGCTTTGATATTTAAACTTTTATGGCACAGTATCTTAGGACTGAAATCAGTAATTTTGAGTGTCAGTGAAAAATGGAGACTTCTCAAAGCTGCTGCACTAGGAAGTGCATCGTTCTCTGTGGTTCTCCTTTTTTATTGCGCTCTATGCCAAAGCTATAATCAGGATTTAGAAACCCGTCCCCATGTACTTTTTAATAGCGGCCAAATCTTTCCATGAAACAAAATGGATCTGTGGGCTTTGCAATGGCTCACATTTGTTTAGCTCCCAGGTGCACCAGAAGAGCTCTTAGTTAGAGCAGGAAATCCTGAGGTCCCAAGCTCAGCTGGAAGTTTCCTGCTGTAGCACCTAACGCGACTTCGCTTCGTGATGCAGCATAAAAGAATCGGAAAAGACTGTGTGAGGCAAAGAGATGATACTTAAAGGTGAACCTTGCTCTTTACTAGTCGTTTTGCAGCACCAAATAAATGATTGTATCTTTAAAGATTATTGCATTGTTGGGGAAATTTCAAGGATTCCTCTTCCCCTCCTCAGTTTGTAAAGACCTTTACCAAGCGCTTACACTTCATCAGTTAATCTAGGAATTTACCAAAGGGTAGTGCAAAGTTCACAGAGCAGTCATGTGGCATGGCTATGCCAACTTGAATTGTTTAGTATATTCATAATGAGGGCTTTTTTTTTTTCCTGCTGTATTGAGCTTTTTTCTCACTGTCAAGTCCATTCCCAGGAGTGATGGATTGAGTGTACATATGTCACATCCGGGTATCATTCTAGCAAAATCACTGACAAGCCTGCTGTGTGTGGTTATTGTTTGTTTTTGAGCAAGACAGACTTCCTAAACCAAAAAGAAACTTTTCTCAGACAGAGCTTGATCTTTTTTGTAAGTATTTTAAATCCTGCCTGTGTCTTGCAGGTGCATGCTTAGACCACATGCTGCCTGGTGACTGCTACCTCTGTGGACAGAAGGATTAGAATAGAATTTCAGCTCTAATCCTGGGTTTCCTGTGCAGGTTCACTTTACAGTCTTATTCCTGTTTAGTTGCCTTTGTCTTAAAGAGCATGTTTTTACTTATACTTGCTGTCAAAAAAAAACCCAACAAAGGCACTAAAAATGGTGGTTTGATTTTTTTTGTTGTTGTATTAATGAACTATGTTAAGATTTATGCCTTTTTTTTTCTTTTTCCCCAGACTTTTCGCAGGGGGGTGATTAGCCATGTGCTGTGGAAATTAGTGCAGTAAACAGAATTGATTATCTCTTAATTAAAACTAAATTATAGCAATTCTAGATTTAGGTTACTTCAAAGTATATCAGTTATTTAGGATCTGAAGTATCTGATATATATATGAATAGTACCCTATAGTAAAAAAATCCTGTTTTTTGTCTTTCTCAGGGCTTCAGCAGACCTTCAGAATTTTGTAAAATGTGAAAAATTATGTTATCACTTCTTTTAGTGATCTTGCTTTTTGTACTTTTTATGACCTCTGGAGTTATAAATGTGGCTTACACAAACTGAACTTTTGTCTAAAAATTAATATTGGCCTAGACAAAACCCTCGAACTAAATTTGTTTAACTGATCAAGAACTTGGTAAAAGACTGCTTTCTCCTTACACAGTTTCTTTTGTTTATCCTCAATGTTTTTCTATTTAGGGAGTTATTTAAATCTGTCATTATCAATTAAAACAATAACTAACACACAAGCTGGTTTAAGCGATAGGAAAATTAATTTTTGGTGTTCTAAGAAATCTGAAGTGTTTTTCAGTTGCATAGCAATGGCACATAATGGGTTTTTTTGCTTAAAGAAAAGAATACTAAAAGCATATATTTGTGGAGTGTTATTTTTTTGGCAGGTTTTCGTGTCTTAATTTCAGTTTCTTACCAGTCTTGAAAGACTGGGCTTGATGTCCTGGTGAGACCTCTGAGGGTTGGTGTGAAAATCTACAAAATCTGAATTCAAAACTTCAGAATTTTCAAAACCTGTAAGTCAGTAAGATTTTTTTTGACATGGAAAGAGTTAATTCAGATTTGTAATAATACCCACTGTAGAGGATACTACAAGAATATAAATCAGTAGTAAGACGTACAGGAAAATATAGAGAGGTAAGTGTAGTTTACAGGGCTGCTAGGAGTAATCTGAATGATGACAATTTCACTGCTATGTTTCTGCAAAATGATTGCCAGCATTCCCTAATTCTCACTACTCTAAAAGATGCTTAAATAAAAATTAAGCCTGTTTGGAGGTACCTCTGATTAGCTATCATGCCCCACACTGAGGGAAGCACAAGCTTCTTCCGCCTGTGTGGTGGGGGAAGGAGGGAGGGAAATTCTTCCATCTCTGATCCGTATATTTATTTGTAATCTCCTACTGTAATTATTGCGAGGCCTAAAAATATACTGGATTGTGTTTTAAAAAAAAGATTGAATGTATGTTACTGTACAAACAGTGCTTTAGATATTTTAGGAAATAAAATAGCTCTTGTGTAAAAGTGCATACATAGATGTAGAGTTTGCTGTTGGTATGTCTCTGAAACAAATTAATTTATTTTCCGTACAGTTGAGTGCTGTGGGTTTTTTTTATTTTCTCATAGGAGCTCAGCAATAAGCCTTGAGCACGGAACACATCCTTTATCCTGTGTGATTTGTGTGTATTTGTCTTCTAAATCTGTTTAACGAAGTAGTGCAACAAATTTGGGATTACCCACATGCTAGTTAGTTTTGCTGAGGGAGATTGGGACAGAAAAATGGGGAAATTCACGTTTTTTGCATTAGGTATGATTAGCTGGCACAAAGATTAGCTGTATCATGCATTTCTTTTCAAATGGTTCCTGACCTCACGAGTGCAAGGAAGTTGTGATCCAGCTGTAGCTGTACAAATTTGGCAAAGAAGATAAGCACGGGTTTTGTGCAGATTTGTATATTGGCAGTAGAATAGTCTCAGCTCATAGGCTTTCCTTTTACCTCTCACAAATTTAAAAATAATGCTGATTTAGTGCCAAGTGTCTGTTGTTACACTCTCCTATTTGTGGTTTAATGCTCTTTACTACTCCTTGTGGCTTTATTTTTTTATGTGAATCCACTCAGACACTTAGGATATGGAGGGCTGTTAAACAGCAGCTCAAATCAGGTATTGCTCGCAAAAGTTTCCGATACACTATGAAGTACGAGTTTTAAATTTCAATGACATGAAGTCTGGACTGTAAAATCCTGCTTTTAATGTAGGCTTATTTGGCTAGGCTATGTTAGATCCATTCCTAAAAATACTCAAGCTTTTTTGGTTGTGGGCTTGGTTGTTTTTTTTATTTTCATTTGGGATCAAATCTCTTTGAACTGTGTAGACACACACCTGTGCTCATTTTAATCCCTGTGTAGTTTTCATCAATTATCACAGCAGGAAAGAAGAAAATCAAATTGTAAAATGCTTTTGAAAAGTAAATACATTCAACATGGGGTTCAGGTTTCTGTTTTAATCAAACATCATCTGTATTCATGTTCTTGCACAAAGCTGAGTAAGGGAGGGGCACAAAAAGCCTTTTTTTTGTTTTTATTGTGAAATACCTGTTTTGAAGTGCTCTGGTGTATGTTGAATATAATATGTTAGTGTTTGTAGAGGAAGGCTACGTTGTGTATGTGTATATGGTGGTGTTTTTTTTTTTTAAGCTAGAGAAAATCTAGGTCAAGAGATTTCCTTCTTATTAATAACTTAAGGCTTTATTCAACAAAAATTATCCTCCGTGGCTAGAAAGCTTCCTGACTGGGGAAACACTGCTGGGGAAGGAACCTGCTGCCCTCAGCCATTTGATGGGAGCACTTTCCTTCCCATCAGGGCATGAAAATGCGCACGTTTCCCTATGTGTTTTTGATCACCACCATAAAATCCGATAGGGGCATGCTTTTTGTGTGTTTTTCAGTGTGGGGCCATGCTTGAGGCTGGGGACCCTCAGCGTTTCCCCCACCATGTGTACCTGCTGTCTGGCCTAGGCCCCAAGCCACGGCCTCCGCCTTGCAGTGCCTTGTTGTGTTGCTATAACAAGCTCTGGACTTAATTTCTTTTCTTTTTTTCATTCTTTTCATGAAAACATCCCTGTGAGCAAAATAAATATATGTGGAAGCTTGCCATTTTTTGCTTTAATTCACTGGGAGGTACTGAAACATGAAATCTCTGCCGTGGCCTTGTCTAGCTTTCCTGCTCCTCCTCTTCAGCAGTCACCATATTCAGGTCTGCAGCATCAGTGCCTCCGTTTAGTGTTAAATATGTAAATGGAAGAAATTGGGAAAAGTGCTGTTAAATATGTAAATGGGAAGAATAGGGAAATTCTTGGCTCTTTTGGCTACAGTAATCTATTGTATTAGAGGTTTAAACAAACCTGGAGGAAAATTTTTATGAAGCCTTTAATTTTCTCCTAAGTTTTTGTGTCACCTTAGAACCAAAAGCAAGTGTAGTTAAATTAGGATAATTAATCATGAAACAACTTGCACAGGGGATGTAATGAATTTCCCATCAAATTGCAAGTTCTGTAAATCAAGATAAGAGACTTCTCTAAAATATGCTGTTTGTAAGCGATGGCTGCTGTACTTGACAAAAAAAATTAGGTTAACTAAGTTAGATGCCATCTGTGTTGGCATCTTGAGGTTGTTTCTGGAGTAGTTCCTTCAAATGTGAAGGTTTAGAGAATTAGTCTGTATTTCTGTGTCTCACACTGTATCAGGGAGTGCAAACGTGAGGGAGAAGAGGTAATTTTAAGTTAAAAAAAATTGTTTAGGACTCCTGTTCCTGCCCAAGATCTCGTGAATGTGGGAAAGTTGGAAAGCCTGCTCGCCTGCTACTGCAGCACCTGCCAGTGGTACCTGTCTGCCCTGCCAGACTTGGTTTTGTTCTGACAAAAGACAGGAAACATTATATTTATCACTTTCAGGGGAAGTCTTGTAGTGTGTGGAGCTGCAGGTCCTAACTACCCAAAGCGAGACGTGCAGAAGCCTTAGACATTGTAGTTAGCCCATGTGACTAGTGTGATTGCATCGTCTTCTTGAATAACTACTGTAGATGTGAAGCAGACTTTGAAGCAAGTCAGTCGACGCCCACAGAGGACTAAATTATAACATCCTGAATAAATTGCTATGCAATGTAAGTGCTAAAGTGTTGTCAATACAAAGAAAGTTTGTTCCCAACAATTCTCTGTATGTTGAAAATCACTTGAAATTTGCTGGATTAACTTGCGTGGTTGGGTTCTTTGCATGCAAAATGAGCAAAGATTATCAAGATCATTAAAACCATAAAACACATGAGAGAGAAATGTCAAATGTATTTTAAGCATACCTAACAAATTCTGTTCGCATCCCACATTTTATTGTAACTTTTATATGTAGCTATCAAATGGTCTTTTTCTTTAAAGTGTGATAAAATAATCATTGCCTATTTTGTGGCAAGCAAATTGAAACATATTCTGCTTGTGTCATTTGAAAACCTTCAGGAAGGTCTGAGGAGGCAAGCTTCTGAAAATTTTTCCCCTCTTGGCACACAAACATAACTAGAAACTTAAATGCATTATTTGGACCATATGAAAATGTAGCAGTAGAAATTAGAATACTGTGATAAAGATGAAGGTAGAAATAACTTTAGATGTTGGGCTTCATTTTAAAGTTTATTCCTTTTGTCTTTAGTACTTGATTGCAATTAAGTTGATACTTAATTTTGTATGTTCTTCTTAGATGCTTCATATATTTGAGCTTACAGTTGATAATGTTGAAATTCAATGTTTGGGATTTAATACTAGTTTGGGCGCCTATCTTTGTAGATAATTTGCACAGAATTTTCTGCATGAACATCAGTATATCTGATATGCCAAGTGTTCCCAACTGTTTCAAGGGAGAATGCCATATTGACATTTTATTGTTCTGGTGGAATCATCAAAGTGCACATCATTAGGGATATGTGAGTGCCTTCAGTGAAAAGCACATATTTTGATATCCAAAAATATATGCAACATTTTTGTATAACTTTTTCTAACCAAAGTGACCAGGATTATTAGCTGTGGCATCATTTGGAATTCTGAACATTAACCAGTGCAAGCATTAGTTGTCAGTCTCTGTTATTTTAAAAAGAAATACTAGCTAGTTTCAGAGAGGGTGACAGAGTAGGATGATCTCACTTGTCATTTGGCTTTATGGTAGAAGAGAGACTTTTCTTTATTGACTGATGACATGCAACTGGCAAGTTGCAACCTCCCATGTGTCCTTTCTATTCCTTTCTGACTTGTGCTATGAAATAGCTACCTACTTTATGAATTCTGTTCCTATTTTGAAAGCTCTTAAAAAAAACGCCAACTGTATGCTCTTTCCTTCTTTCCTGACCCTAGTGCTATTAAATGAAGATAGAGTTATCAAAGGAAGACTATGCATGTGGCAACTCATGGAAAAGCCCTGTCAGCTGTCTGTGGCTTTTCATCCTGCACCTAGTGATAGATGTGACTGCTTGATGTTCAGCTTGATATTTTTATTTATAAGGTATAAGAAATGTGTCAGAAGTTTATGTCTGAGTTTCCAGAACAAAGTGAGAATATAGCCTCTTAAGGTTCACTCCTGGTTTGACCTATGACAAAAAGGTGTCCCATATCAAGGTCAAACTGCTGGAGGTATTCTGTAACTGTTGCCACTTTCATGCTTTATCACAGTGACCTGATACAAGGTTGATAAGTGCTTATAAAAGGAGCAGTAAGTGGCCAATTCCTTAGAAAGGAGGTGTAGAACCTTCTGATTCAAACTGTTGATTTATACTGCTCTTAGTGTTAGTTGGTTTGGCTGCTTGCCCCTTGCCTGTGTTTGCCAGCTTTCTGCTACGTGGAGTGGAGCAGTTGCCTGGATTCACTTCCTCTGGGATATGGAAGTACTGTAGCATTGCACTGAAATTCTGGGTAGTGATAATTTGTTTTCACTAAAATCTTTTAACCAATAAGTAGCTTTAAACAAAGAAAAGTAAACAATCATGAGAACATGTATTTTTTTACTTCTGTACAGAATTGGCTCAAATGGTCCGCTTCTAAGCTAGAGTTGCATCAATATATAAAACTGTTTCCTTCTCTGCTTCCCAAAATTGTGGTGTACAGCAGGAGATTGTTGTTGTTAAATGCCTCTGAAGCTAGACTTTGCAGAGCTGGCATGTTGTTCTTAATTCCTGTTTTTGTAAACATCTACTGACTTGTTCTGAGCACTGAGCCTGTGACCTAGGTGTGGTCTCCACTTCTTGTGGTCGAGGGAGGAAGGCTTTTGGTAAGACATCCCATTTCCATGCATTGCTGGGCATGATGCAAGGACTCCTCATTAAAGTTGGATCACTGATATTCTATACCCAGCACTTCCTCACTCCTTCACCCCACAGGTGTGACACCTTTTTACTGCTGATCTCAATAACAAGAGTGAAGTTTTGAAACAAGTCACTAAGGGAGGCATTAAACTGCTTGTAGCCTTTTGTAGTCCAGTATTAAACATAGTAAACAACAGCCACGCTTTAATGTAGTTTCTAGGAAAAATGTGTAGTGTGTGGATTCTGAGGTGTGTTGGCCTGAGCTTCCCTGAGTCTCTCCCTTGATCGGTAATGGAGGAGGTTGGGATACTCCCCAGTTACGTGTTGTCCCAGGGAGCTCCCTCCTCTGCCTTTGGTCTGAAGTAGACAAAACCTGGGTGTGAGAGCCAAAAGAGTTGAGTCGGATTCACAAGTTTGGCTATGTGACAGGCAGTAGAACTGACTGCTGCAGCAGGCAGCATGTCTTTCCTTGGCTGAGGTCTGGACACTACTGTATATTGCCCTTGTACCTGGCTTTTTTTCAGTATTATGTTTTATAAATACTTTGGCACTCACCCTCTTATGCTTTGGAAAGTAAGTTTCAGAAATAATCTCTGATTTATGTCCTCTTTGTATGTTTGACCATGTGGCCCAACTCCCAAGTCAAAGCTTTGCATATCTTTGTTGTCCCAGCAAAATGAACTAGAGTGGTGGTGCGTTTTTTTTGAAGCCTAGCTCTAGAATTAGTATTTGCTATCGTGGACAGTATATCTGTTTCTTGTCTCTTATTACTAACATTTCATCTGTTGACTGATTAAAAGATTAAAACGGAGTTCATCTATCCATATCCTTTCCTGCTCCAGCTGTAAAACATCCAAAGCGAAACTATTACAGTTGGTATAACCAGAAAGAAAGTTAGTGTTTCTCCTTATAGTGAGTTGTGAAGGGAGAATTGACAGTCTGGATGCCATAAGCAAGTGGCTGTCCTCAAGTGAATAAAGATTAAACTAAATCTATGCTGCTTTGGGGTTTTAATAACTTGCTGATGAGAATTCTTTACCTGGAAGTTTGCATGTAGAAGTACAGGCTGGAAAGTTTTCCAGGCCAGAGGAAAATTTGCCTTTACAGGCTGTAACATCCATCTGTATTTCAGTCATGCCTAATGAAATGATAAATTGATGACTGTTTCCCTCAGCTGATTCCTCCTGCCAGTTGTTCCTTATTTCTCCTGAAGTGCATAAGTGTTTGTGTTTTGTTGTTGTGTTTCATTTCAGGCTTTTTTTTTGGGTGGGGAAGGCAGGAGGACGGGAGGTAGGTTGGGTTTGTCCTCTGTGATTGCAAGTGTTTCATTATTAATAATTTGTACTTATTCCAGCTCTCAGGTTTATATTGTATATTAAGTTCTTGTGTTGGCCAGTGAGCAAATGAAAGTGACCTGAAGCTCCTCCAAAACATGTGCATAACTCGGTATTCAGTAACCATCTGGCACTTCCATATTTCCTGCTCTTCTCATTGGTCTGACGAAATTGCCATACTGTCTCTCATCATTCAGGTACTTTGGAGAACCACTCCTGCAGTTCTCTGGCATCATTCCCTGGCAAAATTGCTTGGGCAAGCTTTGCCTCATCATCTTAACTGTATCCTGAAAACCTGAGAGCTGTCTTAATCAGATCGTTTCATGGTATTGGGTATCACTTCCGCTGCCCCTTGGTCATACTAAAGGGAGAGGGAACACATCTTACGGTGGTTCAGTACCAGTATAGAAGGTTTAGCAGTTCCATCTCTCTTGCACAGCTTGTTTTATGCAAATATGGCAAGATGAAGGGAAGATCAGAGGCTATAGCAAATGAGTTTTATAATTTGCGTAAAAATCCTACTTCTACAACTGTGGCTGGATTTGCAACAAAACCAATCATAAGTCCAAATCTGAATGCGTTAAGTAACATTTGTCTAACTTTGATGTTGCAAAGACTTTTGAAAGTGTTTATGCATTCCAAGAGTATCTTTGTTAAAATGATAATGGTGTCACTATTAAAAGCCAGAGAGATGTCACCCTTGTCAGGTCTAAAATCTCTCTCATACATAGTTGATGCTTTTAGTTCCATGGTTTTCTTATGCTTAGTAGAGTTCCAACTCTACCCATTAATTTTTTGGAAAGTTTCTTTAGAGAATGCAGACTTGGTAGTGTAATTTATGTGATTCCCTGTTCAGCTGTGTATAATTACACTCACGTATACTTTCATGAATGTCTTGTCTTAAGACTTCTCCCCAATAGCAGGCAAAGATGGTGGTAGCATATGGTTGCTTCTAATGTCTGTCCTAAAGTCAAATTGATTACTTAGCTTGCATCTCATGAACTACAAAGTGGCTATGCTGTCATGGGGACTGTGAAAAATGAATAAAGCTGAACTGCGAATTCAAGCAAAGGACAGTTCAGAATTTGGTTTATTTCAGGTGTTATACCCTGGCTGTCATTCCAAAACCTTTGTATTTTGGATATAACTCTTTAAGCTGGTGTATGCTGATGTGTTCCCTTGATCATCAGCAAAGACTCGGAGAGCACACTGTTTTTTTGTAAATTAATATCTACTGGGCTATGTCCAAGTCTTTAACGATTTTCAAGACCTTGAAGCTGTGAATCTCATTGGCGTATATATATATTGTTATCCCTGAATGAGTGATTCTTAATTACTTTAATGATGCCTTTCTTAGGAGCTTAATTGACTTTTTTTTTTTTGTTACTGCTAAAGAAGTCACCAGAAGCTTACATAGAGTCTTTTTTTTGCTTTAATTTCAACTTCTATTCCCTGTTTTGTGATTCTCCGTAATATTTATAGTACTAAGGCATCATGGTATTTTTCTTTTCCCTTTCATGAGAAAACTTAAATTTGTTCTTTCTTATTTAAGTAAATATGACAAGGAAATTCAATCATTATGCCAGGCCCCTTCTTAAGCCTGTCTTCTCTTGTCACTTGAATAATTATACTTGCTTTTCATCATATGCCCTCGGCCATCATCACCAAACCCAGGGACATTCACGAGCATACAGGCTGTCTTCTTTCAAGTCCCTTGGCAAAAGGTGTGTGTGCACAGAGACTGAAGATAGTAGGAGATTATACATTAGCATATAAACTCAGTTCATAAATTCCCAGATGCAGTTTGGAGTTGGTGCCTCGTAGTTGGTGCCTCTTGAACTGTGCTTGTGCTTTCAGCAGGGGAGTACTTTCAATCATCTGCTGCTTCTCAGTGGAATTTCCTGAAGGAGTGGTTCCCCATGAGAGTTGTGTCTGTCTATCCTTTGCAATAACTACCTATCTTAGCTGTTTGTTTAAGCAGACCTAAATATGACTGCTTTTTTGTTGTCATTAATTTACTTGACTCTGACTTATGCACAGTGAGAATGGCAGGATGGAAACCCAGCAGGTCCATCTGTACTGCTCTGCTTATTTCAAGTACTGTAATCTCCCTGCATTCTATTGCTCTCTAAGACCAAAGTCTTCCTCAAGAGACACATCGTTTTTTTTTTTTTTGTTACTCATCTTGGAGTCCTATTTTACTGGGATGCCCACTGATGTTTAAGAACCCTAATTATATCCACTGTCATGTCTATGACTGTCACTTATTTTCGTTCATTTTTTTAACTCTAGAAAAAGAAAACCTATCCTGCAGAACCAGGTAGCATGCTGGCCAGAAAAATTGTTTTTTCTGTGTGTTTTTTTTTTCTTTTCTATTTTCTACTGTACTTTCATGACTGTGTGATTCATTCCAGGAAAGTGCTAGACTTCCATTTCAAAGTTCTTAGAATAAATGAATTTACCTTTATAAAATTATAAGAAGTCCAGTGAAGAAGGTTGAAAATACAGAAGCTGTGATTTTGTAAGTAATCATATGATTGCATTAAGGACTCTTCTGTTTTTCTGATAAATGGTGCAGCAGCGCCTGTGGATCATAAAACGACAACTTGTCTGCACCTGATGGGTGTATTTCCATGGATACAGAGCACTTAATCCATAACTGATACAGTCCTTAAATGAAACCCTCAGTACTGGAGACTAGAAAAGAGAGGATCTGAGATTGTGGGCAGAAAACAAATGAGGGTTAAACTAAACTCTCTTTTGTCTTTTCTCTTAGACGTATTTTTCAAATATGCATATGCACAAACCAGCAAACAAAAAAAATCAGTGTGCTAGACTTGATAATCAGCCTCTAACTGAAGCTTTCTGTCAGTATCATTAATGTTTATCCCTGTATATCCCTGACAGTACATAGTGGCTGGATAGCTATGCTGATCCAGAGTCTTCTGGCAAGATGCTCATGGCTGCAAGAATAATAGTAGCGAATCCGTGAGACTTTTTAAAGACATTGCTGTGTTCAGTTTGTCCTATCGATGTAACTCTTGCTGGGGAAAATTGGTGGCATTTTCATCAAACTTTGTGGTGATTAACATTCTTAAGTTTCTTATAGGTGTCTTATCTTGTGATGAAATTTATTATTCTTGGTCTAAATTGGAGTGAATTTTGTTAACAGCTGTGTATAAAGTTAGAAGATGTGGAAGTTAAGATTTCCAGCTCAGGAGTAAAACCTCCAGTGCTGAAGATACTTATGTATTTGTTTGCTAGCCGAGGTAATATAGGGTAATACTGTAACACTGTGTGAAATATGAACATGTTAACATTAATTGTGAGAAGCCTGATTTCTGAGCTTTCTGGATTTCTTTCATTTGATTTCTCCATCTTTTCAGTGGTTTAATGCTGAATAACTAAGCAGATTACAGCTTAGTTTTACTATTGTTTTTAATGAAAACATATCTGTCTACAGGAGTAGAAACTGCCAGAGTTAATGGATATGGCTTCTTCCTAACAAAACTCCACAAATCAGTGTTTCTGAAAATCATGTTCTCTAAATTGACTACACCTTCCAATTTGTTGGATGTGAGCTTTTTACCTGAAAGCTTAGAGAGATGTGAGAGTAGTGACTCAGCACCTCCTGCCTGTGAAAATTTAGGGTCTACATTAAACAGACCGATTTCCCCCCCAATATCCATTAGTAGGTATTTCCTTGTTTCAAGTTGTATGTGTGGCTGAGTTCTCCAGTACTTCATCTGCTTTGTTAAATAACTTGATTCTGTCTCGGGATCTGTGCTCTGTTTGGGTGCAGAAAGCATTCATATCTCTTGGCACAGAAAGTACATCTTATTTATTTGAGTAGCTGGATTCTTCCAGCTGCCTAGTTTCAGTTTCCTGACTTCAGTTTCTCCCTAGTGACAGTGATTAAGGTAACGCCTTATCAAAGCATCAAGTTATCAAATGCTTAATCGTCTGCTGCTGAGTTTCCATACCAGGTTATTTCTTTGTCAAGAAATCTTACATTTTTAAAGACTTTAGTTTGGATTATGGAAACCTCAGGGTAGACTCAAGTGAGGTTTAAAGGTTTAAATCAGTGCCTTTGGGATTGTTAGAATAAGAAGCCCATTCATTCATTCATTCATTCTTTCACCGATCCTTCCGAATTAGGTTTGGCTTCTCTTCCTTGAGATGTGTGTTTTTGTAACTACTAAAACTTTGATTTCATACTTAGCAAGAGAATGAAAGAGAGGAAGAACATAGTAAGTGAGGATGAAAACTCTTTTTAGAAAGAAAGCCCAAAGACGATACTGGACAGCAAAACAGGAAACAACATGTGCCATAAAAGGCTCCAGCTTGTTGGATAAAGGCTGAAACTCAGGATGTAGTCTATAAATACAAAACAGTTTCTTAAAAGTATTTTTAAAGAGCAGTTCCAAGTGTTGTGGAAAACCTGACTGACAACTGTGCAGCTACTTTTTTTAAATTATATATATATATACACACATGTATATATTTGTACACATCCATACATTTGTGCCAATTATTTTTTTTTTTTTTTAACGTAAGTATGTTCAACTCAGTGGTAATGTGTTTCCTGTAGGAGACAGGTAATGTTACCAGTGCCAGATGTAAATTTGGCAGCTACAGCCTGTGTTCTTTGCAGACTACAAACCAGCAACTTAGTGGAGAAGCAGAAAGCAAGGAATTCCAATTTCAAGTGGGCAGAAAGAGTGGAATTTGTGACTGAATATTTTCCTGCACAGACAAGCACAAAGTTTATTTACAGTATTTTGTCACAAGTTGGGGTTTTTTGTGTTTGTTGCATTTTGGCTTTTTTAAAGCAGTACATCTAGCAGCCTGGTAGGAATATTGTGGGTATGTTCTGCCCTGACCAGTTGATAGCTGTAAAAGTTGTTACTAATCTTGGAAATAAAAGTGCTGCTAGCACTTGAACTTGCTCAAGCTGTTGGCCAAGAAACATGGCTGGAACAGATTTACTAGCTGCAATTAATGGCCACATTCCCCTTTTTTCCCCTCTGACTTGTCAAATGTGAACTTAAAAGTAGCTTCAGTTTTGAGAATGAGTGCCACTTCAGAATTACTGCTTAAATTACAGTAATTTGGAATACCAGAATAATTTGTAATAATACAAGTGATTTTTGATTGGTAATCTGTTGTTGGGCTTTGTCGTTGTACTAATAAACAAGGCAAGATTGGAAAACATCTTTTTCCACTCACATGTTTTTAAACTATTTTTTTTTCTTCTTTTACCAAATACCAGAATAACAAACCTACAGCAGTGTCATAAGTAGCTGTAATGCTATGTCACTCTCAGTATGCTTATGCCTTAATCTTTCTCTTGTTATTTTTTTCTAATTTACAAGCACTTACATGAAGGTACCCAGCTGTCTCTGAAACCCCTCCACTGCTGCTCTTTTCTGTTGTTCTACAGTTTCAAAAGCAGCCAGTTTCCAAGGTGAAGCTCCATCCACCCAGTCGACAGAAATGAGCCCTCATCTTAGGTGTACTAATATCAAGACCCAAACTCAGGCAGGTCCCTCAAAGATTGGCAGTGAGGAAACCCAAAATAATAGATATGTGATAAATATTGCTGCCTGTTTGGTATGTTAACTGCATGAGAGCCGTTTTCTTGAATTTGTGCTTAAACTGTTTCTGCAATTTCTTTTGAGATTTTTGTTAAAGAAACCCCACGTTTCATCACATGATCTGTAACCTGAATGCAGTCCTGTTCTTAGAGTGAATAACTGATTTGAAAATTAAAATAATTTGAAATTCTTCAGAAATATTTGCTTAAAAGAAGCTGCTGTGCCATCTGCTTGTGCCAGTAAGGCTGCTTGAGAACATACTGTCAAATAAAACCAAACCCCAGAAATCTCAGGTACTCGAGTACTTTTATTTTTAGAATATTATGATTAGTGCTGATCTTACCTCAGGTGGCACGTTGAGAAAAAGAACATAAACCTAAACAGGGATTTAGGTCACGTCTTGTAACCTACTAAATTCAGTACGCATGTAAGACGCAGTGGTGAATCGCATTAATTTCAGGAAGGCCGTCTCGTTGTTATCTGGCCCTTCTGATGGAAGAGTTTAAGGATTTTTATTTTGAGTTTTTCTGAGTAAAAGACAATGTTCCGGAGTGCATATTTAACAAGGGCTGCTTTGTCAGCTGGATGGGAGGTCATGCTCAGGGAGATGAGCCGGTTTGCAGGCTGGGCTTCTCGCCTGCAGTGGCACAGCACTCTGTCTCCCCCAGGATGATGTCTTGCCACTTGTGCTGTTTTCTGAAGCTTTCCCAAAGCACGTCTCTGAGCAGTTTCAGCATGGGGAAAATGACGCGAGAGAAACTCAGAATTGATACCTGTAGGTCACCTGTTAAATTTCAGAGTTTGGAGATTATACTGTCTAGGACCAGAAATGTGAATGCTAGAGAATATCTACAGCTGTTTGTCTGGTATAACTTGCTACCTCTTTGCAGCCTTCCAGTCCCTAAAAGAAGACGTACGTTCCTGATTTCTGAAACTTGTGTTGTTTAAGCTGGAAGATTCAACTTAAAAGGATGTTTGTCCTAAAACTGTGGCTTTGCATGATGATGAATTTAAATGTCTTCCCTGTTACTGTGTCTCCAGGCACTGTTGCAAGGACCCTCTGGGATTTCCAGGGTGAAGAGACCTGCCTCGGTCTGGAGACTTCTTCTGCTAAAGGTGAAGACCACTTCAGAGGCAAGGCAGCCCTGGCAGTAATCCAGGAATCTTATATCAAGGTACAGAGATGGATTTTTCAGGCAAAATTGAAGTGGCTAGTATTTTCAAAATCATAATTTCTTTTCTTGCTAAATAGACAAATGGATCTCTGAGCTTTCTCCTTTTGTGTGCACTGCTGCTTGCTAACTGATACGAATATTGTCGTAACAAATTCTGGAGGAGGAGGAGGAAACCGACATAGTGCATGGCAGGTTAGAGCCAGTAGTTCCTTATACTATTAGTAGAAAGATATCCGCAGTTCTTTGTTGATGAGGGAACCGACTGCTTTGGAGCTCTACAGTGTGATCTGTTGTTAGAAATGTATCCCACTTTAATTGCTGCATTTGGAGCTTGCTTTGAGTGGCCACAAGAATATGGAAAGGCTCTTGGATGTCTTCACCAATGGGAGGAAAATGGGTTTTGCATATGATGAGTTTTTGTTTACCAGCACTGTAATTATTTCTTAGTATGATCATCCAGAACTTGTTCTTGCTTGTAAAGGATAAATGCTGATGAATGAAAAAGAAATGTGACCAAAAAAGCTTTCTTGAACCTATCAGCACTACAGACCCAGGCACTTTGGGAGATTTGGCTGTACTATAGTTTTGTTAGATAGCAGGATTTTGAATGTCATGATGATATATACAGAATCTTTTCTTCATGCTGACAAGATTAATTGAACAGTGTGTAAAGAGTTGGCTGAAAAAAGTGAGTAGTAGTGGAAATGCTTTGTACAGATTTCCTCAAGATTAATTGTAGGTCTTTCCAAAGGTCTGCCAACTTCTGCAGTTTTTTTTAAATAGCTGTTGCAAGGTGTTAACTTTATCGTTGGAGGGTTCCTTAAATAAATATTCCTTAATTCATCCAAGAAGAACTTCAAGATTTTCTTGTTAATTCTTTATAGATCTTTCTAATTTAGACTGGAGTTAGAGCTCTAAACTAGACCAAAGTACATTGTCCTACCATCCATAGAGCAAAATCAAAATCAACATGAGTTTACCCATAGCACAGTCAGTGTTTCACTCTGTAGCCTGCCTTCACAATCTGCTCTACATGCCTGGGAGTAAGACCACCAAGCATGGTTAGACCCACTCATCCCTTTCTTACGCTATTCCCTGTCTCTCTACTTCTCAGTTCTTTGAATTCAGTTTCAGCTGTGGTTTTCCAGTCCACTAGCAAGGTCATCCTGGGCAACTAAGGATACTGTATCAAAACCTTGGCAGAGCGAAAGAACAATGATTATAGAGTGAGGTCAAACTAGAGGATAAAAACCAATCCAGAAATATTTCTCTCCTTAATGTTTCCCTTTGTTACATTTGCCTTAGGAGTACATGAAACAATACAAGTTGAGATAACCATGAACTAAAAAGATACTTAAAAAGTGCAATTTTACACATTGACAGAGTAAAGACATGTATAGAAGGTATCTGCATAATCAGTGGGGTGCATGGATGTGCTTAAGTGGGGTGGTGGTGGTCAGGATTCATGTACAGCAGTGTCGGGTACTGTCAGTTTTTGGCGACGCGCAGTGCTCAAGATTGAAATGCAGCCTTGAAGGCTGTTGCTACTTCCAGCAAATCAGTTTGTTCTGTTCCTTTCTGTCTCTTGTTTCCCTTTGTTGGACGAGTGTGTTACTAACTAGAAACACATGATACAAGACAGCCAAATGTTCTGGTGAAAATCGAGGGCACTTCATAGCTGTGAAGTTTTAAATTTGCCCTAGATTTGTTTTTCTTCATTGATGCAGCTGTAACTGTTGTTATAAATTAGATGAATAATTGATCAAGGAGTTCTTGTTACCTCAAGTAATGTTATGCTTATTGCTTCTCAGAACTGTGCTGCTCTTTGTTGTACTTCAGCATTGCTCATACACTTCTCTGTGTGTGTGTGGTTTTTATTCCCCTAAAGTTTTCCTCTGCTTCCACCCACTTTGCTCTCCCCTTCTTCCCCCTTCCTCGCAAGAGTGTGTGTTTCTGCTTTAGCATATTCCATGATTTAACTGAATAGCAGGGTCTCCTTTAACTGACAGCAACACATTTGAAAAAACCTCCCCAGCCCTGGGAACTGTGCACCGTACACATCTGGTTTCACACAAGCATGAATTGCTGCCTTTACGAACACGAAACATGTCGTCCTTGCCACAGAGTTAGCTAAAGCGTTCCGTAACTTGAGAATGCATTTGAAATAAAATTGTATAGCTTCTTTACCATGCTAATGGAAAACATTTAATTTGCTTCTTCGAGCCAACCAAAAGAATGACGCAATGCTGCTCGGGCGGATTTGCAGTGACTTTTCTTCTGTAGAAATCAATATGGCTTGGAGGTGCTGCTGTGGGAGCCGGCTAGCTGGCTGTGATCCAGCTGTGTTCGACTGTAAACTTTGGTACCGCAAACCAAAACTGATGATTTTCATTTATCCAGGCATCACTGTATGTCTGAGATACTATAGTGTTGGATTTTATTCATGGCTTTTCTCTGCTTTGTTGCCATTAATGTTAGCTCAGAACTTCAAAATAGCAAGTTCAGTCCACTTACGAGTTATTTTTTTATTCTCAAATTCTTCAGTTTCTGCATTTCCTGAATTCAAGTGCTTATCTCTGTGGTAGTGATACCAGCAAAAGCAGCTCTATGTACATGCCATGTGTGCCCTTCAGTAGAGTCGTTGTCTTTTTTTTTTTTTCTTCTTCCCTCAAAAGCAAACCAAAAAAAGGGGCAAAACCCCAAAACAGACCTTCATTCAATGGGAGCGTTAAGGGCTAGCGTAACAATTTTCCACTCTGTACGGAAGAAGCTCTGAATGTAAAATGCTCTTAGATTTTTTTATTATTTTTTTTTTTCTTACTAGCGGAGGTAAAATGCAACTGTGTTGTTTTAGCTCAGTTCAAAAAAAGTTCTTAAAATATGAGTGGTTTTTGTTTTTTTAACTGAAACCAACAGGGCAGATTTTCATAGTACACTGACTTTTATGGCTTTATTTCTTTTCCTATTCCCTTCTGCCCCCCCTAATACCTTTGACTTTGTTTAAACTCTGTACTATAAGAGACTGTTGGTGTTTCTCTCCTTGTTTTCTTCCTTAATGGGATTTCAGTCTTGCTTAAGCACTTCTGGCAGAAATTCTTTTCTAAAATAGCCCTTAGGATGGGGTCACTGCTGCTGCATTTTTCCAAGTGCTATACTTTCTTGAGAAGTTTCTTGCTGGTTTTCTATGTGCTAATGGTGCTAACTTCTACCAGAAGAAAAATGATGACTTGATACTTGCCAGAAGTACATATTGTAGGGGTTTTTTGGTGTTTTGTTTTTATTTTTTTTTAAAAAAGGTAATTTCTACTTCTATTTCTCAAGTACCTTTGAGCCAGGTTTCTTTATCCTCCACCCGTTTTCCCCTTGCATATACTTAACCTCATGATGATTAAATAGCTTGAGAAGATGACGTGGAGGAATTGAGGTTCTTCCTGTAGGGGTATCTTGAGATGCAGTGGGTTAACAAAAAGGATGATGGAGATTTGAGTTGTACTAGAGTATGGGGTTGGGTGTTTTTTGGACCCCCACCTTATTTTTTTTTTTTTTTTGAGAGAATGGAGAAAGTGATAATGTGTACAGTTAAGGTGGAGACCAGTGATGCTGATAGATGTGTTATTTTCTTTGAAATGACTACCATGTGAGGCTTGATGGAGAAGAGCGTGAATCCAAATCAAAAATTTTAATGCTTTTGTTTACCTGGAGGAAAACAGTGAAAACATCAGATTTGCAGGCCTGAATTTCAGTAGAGCTTCAAGCAGTATTTAGAACAATTTTGCGAATTTCTAAACTGCTGAATAGTTTTACTCGTAGTATAAATACTGAATTTGTAAGATGTGTTGAATGTATGTTCTACTATAAAATATTTTTTGGTAGTAGTGTGGGAGAGCATACAGTGACAATGTGCGTATTGTGTTTCTTATAAACATAAGGACAGCTTATATCCAGTAGCTGCTTAGACATAATACAGATTTTGGATGTTGGATATTGCCAAGAAATTTTGAACAGTGTAAATTTATTTTCTGAAATGCTTCCTGAAGACAGACAAAGTGCCTCAGCATTAGCATCACTTAATCACAGTGAGAAATCTGGATTGTTTGTACAGTTGTAAATTTTTCCCTGGCCACTATTTTACAAATTTTGACTCCTGTTGCAGAATATCAAATTACTGGAGGTACTGTCCCCCAACAACCCTTGTTATAAGGAACAACACACAAACCTTTAGAAGAAGGCATATTTTCCATACTTGCCCCTTTTTTAAAAAGGAAAATGATTTTTTTTTTTCTGCTCAGACTATGTGGAACTGAAATTCAATTGAGTTCAACAAACAGGTTGACACGTTTTGGCACTATGTTTAGCTTTTTCCTTCTTATGTTTAGGTTTTTTCAGTTTGACTGTTTCAAAATTCTTGTTAGTGTGAAAAGTCTGTCATTTAATTTTCATTTTGCCCTTTTCTGTACAGTAGCACTGGCAGCCCAGGCTGCAGTATGCCAATAAAGACTTTTAAATCCAGACTTTGACTAATGCTTACATTTACTACAGCATATTTACTTTGCATGGTCACAGTACTAGCACTGTAGTCCCATGTAAATACTGTAATGAAGTTGTTTGGAAGAAAAGAAATGCTTATAGCATTTGCACTGAAGTTCATGGAGGATGAGGTAGCTATGTTTAGGATGCTGGTACTTTGAAGGGATTAAAAAAAGCTTCTCAGAAGTAAATAAATACAAAGAACGTTCTCAGACTAGTAAAACAGTATGTAAGTGGTGAGAAGAAAGGCACTAATTATTATGTAGAGAATAATCGGAGCTAAAATGCTGCAGTGGAAGCCACTTTGTGATCTGACATTCCCATGTATGGATTGAAAAGCAGGAAAAAGTACAGGGCATCACCTAAAAATGGTAGTCTGGAAGCTTCCTTGATTATGTTGCATCTTATTTTTGTCTAGCCTGAAATTTAGTTTTCCTCCTTGAGTCAAGCCTGAATAAACTGTTTTGGCTGTTTATCTTGTCCTCATGGTTCCAGCTCTGCCAAATATAGCCATTGCCACTTTATTTTAAGAATGACTCTTAGTTGGAGTTTGAGGCCTGCTGGAAACAGAATGCTGTCAAGAGGATGCTGTCTTGCTGTTAAACTTAAATAAGATAAGGCTAATCCTATTGTGTATTTCCACTTTAGGAGCTAGTGTAGAAACTTCCCTTTCCTAGTTACGGCACCATACCGTTGGCTATATGCTTTGAGGGATTTCTCCCCCAGTTAATACTCAAAATGTTTCACACATTTGTGGATCATGGCACTATTCTATGCCAATTTCCAGACTTCCGTGGGGAGCAGGAAAAAAAAAAAAGCCATTTTTTTCTCTGGGTCAAAGAAGGCAAGCAAAAATAATTGTGCCTATAGTTGCTTTGATTATGGCAAATGTAGCTTGCTTTTATGCAGGATGTTTAACTTACATTAAAAAAAAAAGATAATTTATCATTAGAGATAAAGTAAGAAATAGGATACTGAATACATGTGAGCTTTTTATTCAGGTGATTTACAGTTTCAGAAGCATAACCTCTGTGCACATAATAAGTTTTGTATTATCATTTTGGATCAGTTCTGAACCAAACTTCTCTATCTTGCCTTTGGGAAGAGCTTGTATTGGCTATTTCAGAAAAACCTAGATGTAAGAATTCCTCTGCAGGTACAGGAGGATTCTCTACTGCCTTGCTCTCTTTCATTTAGAGATTAAACTGCAAACCAACTTGAGAGCGAGAATAACTTTTGAGTTGTCCAAACCAGCCTTAGACTTCTTAAAACTTTTGGCATAATAGAAGATTTGTAGGGAATTAAGGCATTAGAGTCTATGTTCTTGAAATAGTTTTGGTTTGAAAAGGCAGGCTCGTCAGACTTTTCCTAAAATGTAGTAACTTCTGTAAATAGCTTAATCCTAAACAATGCTTGCATGCATGTAAATAAGTAATTAGCATTTGGTTTCTTCTCCTTTCTTCTAAAGAATGTGAAACTTTTATGAGACCAGATAGTTATCAATGGGTTTTGACTCACTGGCAAGAATGTCTAGATTAAGAGCTGCTGATCTCAGAACAAAAAGTTTCTGCTAATTTGCTCTGTGGCCCTGGGCATGTCTTCTTGACTTTGTTGCCATTGTATCCATTGTTGTCACTACCACCATATAAAGTTCTTTGTAAGGTTTGGAGTCAAAATCCCATCAAAATTTTTCATTATTCTGAGTGGACTCAAATTTATTTGCTGCACTGTTCCTCATACGGCAGTGTAAAGTGCAGTGGAAATAAGCATTTTAATCCATAAAGAACTTCAGCAGAGTAAAGGCGCCCTGTGCAACACGTATTATGGTAAAGTGGATTTGAAGAAAACATGTGGTTTTATTTTGGGAGTACCAGGCTATACAAAGGCTGTGAGGCAGATAAAGCAGTTTGGTTAAAAGTGGGAATGCTATGACCATAATAGTTAAAATAAGAGAGAAAGAAAAGATCTGTCCTAAAATGAATACGTGGCAGCCTTAGTTTGCCTGAGTCTTTAGCAGATGGTTTCCACTTGTGTTTTGTGCCAAGTGAATTAAATTTATGAGGAAAAGCTAGTGTTGCACTGCTAATACCTTTTACCAAGGTTAGTGGGGTGAAGCAGGATATTGATACAAGTGGGGTGATGTTTTACAGTGGACCAGCTGAGAGACCTTTGTGTTCCTATGTAATGTGAAGATTGAGTGTCCCGTAAGCTTATTGTTTTGTGTTTTGTACTTACTTTTGCATGCGTGCCAGGGCATGCTCTGGGAAGAGGCATAAACTTTTTCCCTTTTTTCTTTCGAGAATACATTTATTTCCTGTCTAAAGCTGGAAAAGAGGAGCAACAAGAGAGGTTTTGTTAAATACAGCAAAATCTAATTACAGCTTGATTTAAAGCCACATTTACACAATGGGTGAGGGGTGAGTTCACTTCCACAAAAACAAACTCCTTGGCTTCCTACTGTGCATTGGGAAATGGGAAGATGAGTGTGCAGGAGAGCAGCTGCCTCCCTCTACTGGCACCAGCTTTTCTTACACTGTGCTGCAACTGCTACATGATATAAAAATATGACTGTACTCCTGTAGAAAGGACTACTGATGCATGAATTCATTGATGTATAATAATCTTGCTGATGATGCTGCAGGTAACACATGCTATGTTACATGCGATAGGCCTAATGACTGTTTTCTGTGAGCTGTAGAGTTCTTGTTCCTCAAAAGGAACAGTTGTTTCCTCCAATCCATATTTTGAACAGTCCTACCCCTGTTGAGTCAAAGGAGAAATATTGGTAAATAAACTACTTTTTTTTTTTTTTGGACAATATAATTTTCACTGAGTGTGCACCTGTGAAAGGTGCCACCTGTGAAAGATTGCCATTTTTAGCAGAGTTCTTGATTGCTAAACTTGTGCTTTATGCTGCTGCTGTTTCTTCGATTTCTGCTACTCTAATTCTTAGAATCATCAGAGTCTAAATATCCACAGTGCTATTATCTAGAAAAATCAGTGCTAGGAAAGGATACTGGACTAGTCTAGACCAATATACTTTTGGCAAACTTCTGTTGCAGTTCATCCTACTTTCTGGTTTTTGGTGTGTCCATTATTCTTGTCTTCAAAGTTGTTCTAAAACCTTGTACCTTAAGTAAGAGTAAGTGGCTTATTTCCTTTAGGCATGCGTTAATATACCAAATATTCCTCGACTCTCAAGCAGGAGCAGAGCAGTTGTGCATAGTGAGGAAGGCAACACCTGGATAAGAGGCAGCACCTGGAAGGATACTGCCCTGGAAGAGGGCATGTGGTGGTAGAAGGTGGCTGGTGATGAGACAGAAGTTGCTGTGCTGCTGGGAGGATCCCTTGCTGATCTTAGCCTTTTCCATCATGTAATGTTGAAGTTCTGACCCTGTAAAAGGAGGGAGATCAGCACTGAGATAGAAAAGCAGTTGGGTCCCACCCTTCACTGGTCCTCTCCGTACCACGGTGGTGAAGAAAATGGTAATGGGAAGGAAAACCTTTGAGCACATCTGTGAGTGTCCAGTGATCGGAGTCAATATCTTGTATGGCTGCCAGCTGGAAAAGAGATCTGCATTCACACTGGAGTATAGTGTCTGGTGAAGTACTTGTTATTGTGACGTTATGGTCCCTGTCTGGAGCTGTCCCTTGTCTCCCAGCTGGCAGTGGGTAGTCACTGCTGGAAGCCACCCAAATATATAAAGGAGTTTTGTGGCTTTTGTGTTTTCTTATGTTGACCTGAATTTCTGCAGTCAGTTTCTGTAGAGAAGATGACTTGAGGGGCAGAAGTGTGTGGCTTGCCTTTACTTTTTTTCCTGATTGTTTTTTATAGTTAAACTCTTCTTAAAAAAAAACCAACAAACACCACAAAACAACAACTGAACACCACAACAAGAGCCAACAGTTTGATAAGCTCCCAGCTACTAGTCAATGTTGATATGCAGAAAGGACTCAGGATGAGTTGCAAGCTTTATTTTGTTGGAAGCTTTTCCTTCAGCTGTGACAATTGTGAAGTTTATTCTCCTAGGAGATGCACAGGTCTCCACCCCCACCCTCTAATAATAAAACAAACTAGGTGTTCCTGGTGTTTTTTCACTTTCAGAAACTATAAGTTTTTCAGATACATTAACTGGCATGGGTATATGCAAAATACTAGCATGTGATTTTATTATTGCCCTAAAAGAGCCTTAAAACTCCCTGACAATCAAATTTTGGAATTTGTAAAATTTTTAAAAGGAAGACTAACTGAAATTTTTGAAGAATATTCCAAAAACATGCAGTATAGGACAGAGATTGTTTTCTCTGTTCTCATCGTAGTGAATCTTCTCTCTATTGTAAAAGAGTTTAATTCCTGTAGTGAATCTAATTTTTGTTTAACACTGAGTTTTTCGGGGCCCTGTGTGAGTGGAAAAATTGCATAATTAAGGCATTAGTTGGAATAACCCTCCTGTTGCATCTACCAGATATGGTTGCATGAGGGACTTGGTATACAAAGTGGGGCCAGGAGGTCACATTAACCAACTGGCTGCTAATCTTGAGCATTAAATGCCTACTGTGCATTTTTCACTTAACCCTGGTTAGTGCTGACGCGCAGCGATATCGGGCGCCGAGCTGCTCAGAAGGGAGAGGCTATGTGTTTTCTGCACTGAAAAGAGCTCTTCGTGAAGGGAACCAGCAGTCTTACGTGCAGTGAGGAAAGCCTTAGGTGGACTTTCAGTGGAATTTTAGCGCTGTGGTTTGCCAGTTCTGGGGCTGTCTACCAACTTATCAGAAGTTGCATCGTTCTGCCAAGTGTAGCTTTTCAAGCTAGCCCTTACCCTTCCATAAGGGTAGCTAATGTCACAGTGGTTATTGTGGTAGGTGATCCAGAATTACCTTCCATGCAATAAAACTGTTTCCACTTGGGCCTATTTCTTAGAGTGCTGAATGAAAACAATCCCTATTTTTTTAAATTTTTTTTTAAATTTAATTCCTAGTTCCCAAGGAACTAGTGCTAGGCTCTTTGATTTGTTGAAGTCTGAAGAGGACAAAGAATAGAAAATAATTTTTCAATGAACTCGTTTGTAGCCGATTTTGGTTTTTTGCATCGTCCCTGAGTCCTCCTACTGTGGCATTATGGCATGAGGAGAGCTCGTTACCCCAATAAGCTTCTTCATAATAGGGTTCTTAATAGACTTAATAAATATAAATAGTTATGCTAGGTAAATGTACAGTCTGAAACCTAAATCAGCCTTCCCTGATTTGTAGGTGCCGAAATCTTCAAAATAGTTTTCTGACCTATAAGGATTTTCCAGGAAGAGTTGTGTTTATGCATAGATCTGTTCAATATCGTTTAAAAAAAAAGAAAAATATTAACTTTGTCTTTTATTGCTGTTGTCTGTTGCAACCACAGTTTCTGTTTACTGTTAGGTTAGACGCTATAAACCTTCAGAAGAGCGAAGTATTTTCTCATGTCTCATATAAACAGCACTTGATCAGAAGTGCTTAAGCAAAGCAAAACTAAGATGCATGACCTCAGCCAAAAATTACGTGGTCATTTCAGTGTGATTTAACCCATCTATATGAAGGTTGCTTGGCATTAAAATGTAATCATTTTGATACCCAAACTTGATATGTTTGCATCACTTCTAAATGAAGTCGTCTGTTACCTGTGGATTATTCCAGTAGGGTTTTGTCTTCTGGAGAGCTTTCTGTGTATCTTCTGCCTTCTCTTCCTCTGTTCTACTAATAGGAACAGGTTCAAAGAAATGAATAAACCTGTACGCACCGTGCTTGCTTTGTGCCAGTTTCACATTTCATCTTGATAACTTACTTCTACAAGAGCATGTTCTTTTGCAGTGCTTATTCACTTGAGTTTTCACTGTAATAGGCAGCCTGTAATGGAAATGTTGACTCACTTGAATATCTTTGTTTATTCTGTAAGTCAGATTGCAAGATAAACTTAAATTACAAGTATTAGATCACACTTTCTTGAACTATTGCTTGTGATTATGCAAATTATTGTACTTACCTATTTTAGTCAATGTTTTAAATTTCAGTATTAGGGGAAGCAAAAGGTGTCCCTATAGAGTACTGAATTATGATACCTTCATATCTTCTTAGCTTAATATTTTGAGTCTCTTCATATCAATGGTAATCCTTTTGTTAAAGAACTTTGTATAAAGAACAAAATAGATTCATCTCGTAACGTATACAGGTAATCTTAGGGAGCAGGGGGGGAAGAAGGATCTGTGAGGTGTAGCCTGGATATGCATGCAATGTAATCTTCCATTCTTTTATAGATTGCACACCAGCAGCTTTTAATTTTCAAATGCATTAATTCCAGCACAAGTACTCAAATGACTCACCAGTTATCTAAAGCATCAGGTAACTATACCTATATTTAGCTTTGTTCTGCCTTCTTATCCTTGTTTCTATCTTCAGTTTTCTCAGCTGAAACCTACAGTGAGATTCATTAATGTTTAGAAAAAGACAAAAGCCCAAAACAATGTGGGAAATGTTCTCACGAGTACAGCCTTTGCAGGCTTTTCACAGGCTCTTTCTTCGAATGGTCAAGGCATGTGGAGGGTCAGTCCTTTGTCTTGTTTTGCAGTACCTTCAAACACAGAATACACCTGCCAACACACTACAATTTTCAGCTGGAGGTTGATGCCACTTGCTGTGGTGACTGCACTGGTGGGTGCCTTCGTTTTGGTGCTTTCCTCCTCCATCGAGGAAATGCTGTGTGCCAAAAACTGCAGTATTTAGCAACGAGTCGACTTATCTGCCTTTTTAGCTCACCAGATTAAAGTGCTGAATTACAGGGAGTCAGACAAGAAATCAGTCTTTTTTTTTTTTAATCTGGCTGCATTGAGAACAATGTAAATTAAATCTATTTATCTTTAAAAAAGTTACATCCACACTGCAAGAAATACAAATGACAAGTATAAGCTGCTACGTGTTTTGCTGCTGGGAAAGATCTTGCTTGGATAGTTTTGGTTTTAGTTATGAGTAAGTTCCTCTAAGATTTGTAGTAGTGGCGTGTGAACAATGTATATAACAATGACAATTTGTGAGGAAAAAAGGTAAGATTATGTTTTGGGCCCCTCACTACAGGAGACACATTGAGGTGCTGGAGAGGGTACAGAGGTGAGCTACCAAGCTGGTAAAGGGCTTAGAATGCAAGTCATATGAGGAAAGGCTGGGAGATCTGGGACTGTTTAGCCTAGAGAAGAGGAGATGGAGGGGAGACCTCATCGCTCTCTACAACTACCTGAAGGGAGGTTGTAGAGAGGTGGGAGTTAGTGTATTCTCCCTAGTGGAGAGTGATAGAATGAGGGGAAATGGATTAAAATTGCGCCAGAGGAGGTTCAGGTTAGATATTAGGAAGAAATTCTTCTCAACATCAATGTTTCAAAGCTATTTAGATTTGTTTTTAATGAAACAGATACAGAATTATATAAATGGGGCAGCTGTAAATACTCAAGAGTAGCTTGATACTTTTTAGTGAGAGAAGTGGTCAGTGATTTTGCAGGTTTAGCTAAGCACATGCTGTAGCCTGTGTGCTGAACTGATGAGTGTGAAAACTCAGTGCTGTGTGCAGGATTACCCACATTACTTCCCCTGATCCTTCCAAATAAGAATATTTATGGTAGTGGGTGGAACATGGTCGAATTGCATGTGGCAGTCCAACTGAGTATAGAAATTATGATGTTTTTTAAATTATGCAATGTTTTTCATGATTATGCAGTTTCTGTTATAAAAGACTAATACTACGTACAATGAAGTCAGTGCTAAACACTCTGCAACTTTGAAACTCATATTTCCCTTCTCTGGCAGCCCTTTTACTGTGGTTATGCTGCTTATATTTTGCCTACAAACTACTGGAATTTGCTTTGAAAATCAGTCTGTTTTATTTGCTAATTAGCTTTGGAGCAGCTTCTTTAGATCCTCATTAAGGCAGAAGTTTGAAGAGCAAGGAGAAACTTTCTTGTTCAGAGCTAGGCTATATAATGCAGGAGATAAATGTGTGAGATGGACTGAAAACTCTAGTTCTGACTTCACTTAATTTTGAATGCTGACCTCTTGACCTTATTTTCCTGTATTTCTACTTAATTCCTATAGGGACAAAAAAGGATTATTGTTATGCTATTAAGGTTATATTGTTATGGGATTACTGATTTCCCTTTCTGCCTCTGACATGTTTGGGACTTTAAGAGCACTGAGACACCAGACACTTTGGAATAGTGGGAAACCAACGATCTCAAAAATGTGCTGGCCTTTACAGGGTGCGGTATTAGAAAAGGTGAGGCATACTTGCTGCATATTTGTGCTCACAAAATGTATTTGATTTCTCAGTGAAGACTACATTCAGACCTATACCCATTAGCCTGCTTTATTCCTGATCATATGTTGATATAAATTCTTGCCAAAATAATAAATGCTCACTAAAATAATATGTGTGTCAGCACTGTTAAAAAATGTAATGCCAGTGAGATGAAGGTTCTTATGTAATTACATTTTGTTTAATGTAAAACTGAAGATCCTGATGCCTGTGATTTTTAGAAAGCTGTTTTGGAAGTGCTGGGA
The DNA here is from genome assembly GCF_000703405.1 of Apaloderma vittatum. NCBI lineage: Eukaryota > Metazoa > Chordata > Aves > Trogoniformes > Trogonidae > Apaloderma > Apaloderma vittatum. The sequence goes on from NW_009699792.1 coordinate 43,021, forward strand.
GCTTACAGCTGGGACAAAGGGATAAAATACTCCATCTGATTTGGGATTGATCCTCTGAGCAGCACTTCATGAGGATGGCAACCTGAAGAAATTCTGTTTCAAGTAGAATTATAATTGGTGCCTTGTGCGAGGCCACTGTGCCGTGCATACATGTGCTGCAGAGAAACTGTGAAGGATTTTTTACCCCAGGCCTAGGAAGGAAAGGTGAGGAAAATAATTGCTGTTTTGCCCAAGAAAGGATTGAAAAGGCAGATCAGTAAGTGATTTGTCCCCAGGATGTGACCGAGTTCCTCTGGTGCATGTGTCCTGTCTTCTTCAGAGCTCTCCCTGACTCCTATGCTGATTTGGTAGGATCATCACTCTCCCCCTCACCTTAGTTGGAGCACTATGCAGGGAGAGGTTTGTCTGCTCAAATGGTCAGAAGAGGGTGGAAATCGAGTGGGAGTTTATATGCTTGAGGGATGGGCACTCATCTGTCCCCATTTATACTAATTTTTCACAGCCCTAATCATGTGACTTGTATACTCATTTGCATTGGAGGATTGGATAAAAGCCACAAGCTGTTCTGAAAGATGGGTCTGGGGTCTTACCAGCCCTGTGCACTTGAACTGCTATGTCTGTGAGCTGCCCAAGATGCAGTTGTGCTCTTCTGGAGGAACATTATATGGAATGAGAGTCCTGAAGACTTTTTCATAAAATGGCTTTTAGCTTGCACTACTAAATAATTGAGCCTTTCTTCCTGGAGAAGCTTTTCATATGTGCCAGCAAAATGCTTCTGGTTTCTTGTGAGAAGACCGTGAGACTGAGTTCTGGTATGGCGAGTCACGGTTGCTGGTTTTATATGGATGCAATTTCTAGTAATTAACAATCTTTCTAAGATTAGAATCTATTTGGCTAGAAAGGCTTGAGGCTTAGTAGGTTCTCTTCAAACTTGTTAGCCTTCAAATGATATCCAGAGCCATTGCATTCAAAGCTAGTTTTCTTCTGGGATTCATTGTGCTAAATACCTCCAACTCTTGTGTAAAGTAATGAGATCTGAGAGTTGCTATGAAACTCTGAATACTGGGTGGGGCCTGGAGACTTGAAGTCTTGAAGGTCTGCAGTCTCTGAGCTCCCAGCAAGCTGGCTGGCAGTGGGGCAGGTTTGACCGAGTGCCTGTAAGCATTAGCATCTGTGAGGAACTCCTTCATGTTCCAATGGTCGCACCTTGACTTGCTTTCTAGTTGCATCTTGCAGCTCAACATAAACACCTTCGTGCATAGAGAGATATAAGGGAGCGAGGAAATAGTCTTTGAAGAATAAAAAAACCCCAACAATGGGCTTTGGAGAGCTTGATGTGTTTTCGTTGTCATCACACAAGATCAAAGAAAGCCTGGGAGCTGTGCTTTCTACTCAGAATTGGAAATAACATTCTTAATTACAGAAGTAAGCAAGTCTGATGGAGATTTTCCTTCAAAGGGAGGAATGCTGCACTTCATCCTTCAGCCCTTGCTTTCTTTGCAGCATAGCAGTTTTGAAAAATTACACCTATCCTCTAATGGAAGACTTGCATTTGAAGTTTTCATGGGATAATCTAGATATCTCAGTTAGATATACTCGACTTGAGATTGTCGTTTTCAGTAAGGTGGTCATACTGAAGATGCTGCTAAATACAGAAAGGGAGGAAAGTGCCAACAGTAGTGATGAAGATGAATAATGTGGACGAACAGTAAGTATACTTACTATATTACAAGCTCTTTTTTCTACTCTTCCACAGAGGGAAATCTGTACTTGTCCTTCAGCTTTCTGACTTAAGTGACATTCTCAGGATCTCTATTTTTCACCACATCAAGTACAAAAAACCATATCTCTACTTATGAAGCCCATCTGTGGCTTGTTCCAACATAGTTTTAACCTCTAGTGCCCTTGTGAACAGTTGGCTTTTTGCTGCCATTATACCTTGTGTTAGGACTTAAGCGTCTTACATCAGTCATGTTTTGGATTTTATATCCTTCTTTCTTTTTAAACCTGTTTGCTACAGTCTGCTAATGTGTTTTCCTCACTTGACTGTTTGGAAATAGAGGCTGATTTTGATACAATATATTTTACAATGCTTAGCTTGCTAGGGCCATTTTATGAGAGTGCATTTATGGATGTGCTATTTAAGGCTGTTTCTTACACTTACTTTGTTAGTGACAAGCAGTGTGGTCCAGTTCTGTGGTTCACCACCTTTGTGGCCACCTAGCTGGTCAGCCAGAGGTCACGAAGTAGTGGTTAGGAGGCACATGGGTATTGATCTTGCGAAGGTCTCAGTTCTGATGACAGATGTATTGCCTTTTGAAGTGGACAGTTCATACTGAACCTCTGATGCTAGCTGTGAGGAAGGATAGTGGAGGGGAAAAAATAGTGGGGTGGAAAGACAAGAGGGCACGCAGGATATTTTGAGGCAATTGCTGAAATATGTCGTAGAGGTGAAAGAGAACTACACTGAAGGAGAAATCGAAGGAACTGAGGAGAAATTGGTGGACATTGGGATGGACTTCTGTTGGAGTGTTATGTGACAGGAGACATATTTCAAGGTGATGTGAAGTCTTTAAAATGATATACTGTTTGAATTCAGATTTTCTGTGTTCTTGAGGATACCAGCAGAATAATACTGTGTTCTTTCATGTGGCTAAAGTGCAAGTGCTCAGTGGAGTAAACCTCCTGTAGGCTTCGCTTCAGATCCTTCTTTATTGTATCCATCAGTGGTAGGTTGGAATACACCTCACTGAAAAATTAACTGCTCTTCCTCTGGTTCTCCGAGGTGGCAGTGATGGACTCACGTCTTCCTTTCAGTAGGTTAGGTCTTCAGTGAATAAATTGCCAGTATGAAGGTCTGAGGAGGTGAGACGTGGTAATGCCCTTGAAATGTGGGTGTGTGGGATTTTTTTTTAATTTGTTTTTAACGATTCTGAGAAAAATGTGAACATGAGTGATTCCTAGAGTAATTTTTTTTTAGCAATCTTAATGCCACCCTGCAGCAAAACTCTGACTTGAACATTGAGACATCTCTACCTGTTACTAAGCATCCAGAGGAATGCTGTCTGGGGCATTTAGGGATAATTAGTGTATTTGAAAAGAAAGCCCTGAAGATGCAAGTTAGCTGACCAACTTCAAAATATGATTGATAACATTGACACGTGCATACATGTGTACAAGTAACTGCTGTCTTACCAACCGAAATCGGGTTCGGTCCAAGAGATGTCCTTTTGTTCTATAACATGAGCGTAGGTTTTTCCAGGCTAAGTGCTGACCTTGAAGCCAAGCATTTGTGACTTCCAGAGACAAATTTATTTGGTAAACACTAGGCCCATGTTTTATTTTCTTCCACAGATGATGATGGGTCTTGTGATGAGTTTGCCACCAATTTACAGACTTCCCAAACTCTACCAGGTACTTCCTAGGAAATGAAAGAGCCCAACATAAATAACTATTGTGAAGTTGAAGGTGTTTTTCAAAAGAAAAAGAAAATAGCAGTGGATAAATTCCTTTGAGAAAGAAAAAAAAAAAGTGAAAGAGAAAATTGTCCCCTCATGTTTTAATCTGTGTAAATTAATATAGAAATCATAAAATTTTATTGTTATGTATATATACATGGAATGGTTTATGCTTACTTCTAAAAGTCTAATGAATGCATCAAGCCAAGTAAAATATTCATTAAAGTAATTGGTTCAGTTCAACCTCTCAAGGCTACAGCTTGGAAATACACACACTATTGCCTTTAGAAATGCAGCATATTGATTCACCAGCCTTTTTGTACAACTCATTTTCATTCCGTATGTTTACTAGACTTTGCAAAATCTAATTAACTGACTGAGGTAGCAGTTTCCAAGCAATATTTAGTATATTTTTAGTGAAAGGTTAAGTGGTATCCAGAGTGAAACCTGTTTAGTTGCAAGACACATTAGAATATTTTTTTTAAATAGTTTTGTATTGGAATTGTATATACAAATGATCATAGCATAAGAAAAATTTATTTGTTCCCAAAATAGTAATTTCTCTGTTAATTCACTTAGATACGCCTAAATGATCTGTAAAATTCATTAAAGTGCTAGCTAGGCAGTTTTCACTGTAAGACGCTTGTTTCAGCATCATACGATGAATTCATCATACCCCCATAGGTTTTCTTCTCCCCTCCCCTCTGTGATGGGCATCTGCCTCAGACCATATGGTTTTGGAAGATTTTGGTCGGAACTGTTCCATGAGGGAACCAGAGCTAGAGAAAACCTAACTTGCTTTTGATTTCTAAAAGCACCGTAGAGACCTTCTGTTTCCACGTGGAGGAACAGGAACTTGAAGCTTAGCACAGGCAGATAAACCTGTGCCAGGGACAGACTTTTGCTTTCGATGAAAGTCTGCCGGATATTGGCCAACTCATGTACCTTTCACAATTTGTTCGCTTCCAGCAGAGACTTGCTGGAGCTCAGGAGCCTCTTGTCACTGTGTCCTCATGAAACCTCTCTTGGCCTCTCTTGCTGGCATGCCTAAACGTGACTGTATCCTGTCACAGGTCTGGCGCGTGGTCCAGGCACTCGTGTGCGGTCCCTGTGGGCGACAGGGCTGGCTGGTGGAGATCTATGTTGTTCTCTGTTGGAGTTTTAGCCACTCGCCTTTACCGAACGTGGGCCCTCACAAACCACTCCTAGCTCCAAACGTCATCAGACCTGCGGTGCTGTTCTCCATGCCTTCTGTGCCCAACACGTCGTCGTGATGGTTGGAAGTGACTTGTTAAAATTGAGGCGGGCATTGGGACTCTTGTGACTTGTCTGCTAAGCTAAGCATGGAGGCTCAGTGAACTCTGATCGTGTTGCAGAGACAAGTACATGTCTCTTGAAATTCAGCTTCGCAGCTGCCAGTGCATCCCCCAACTACAGCTGCCACTGCAACGTTTTTAAAAAAGAAAGCAATCCTAGAATAAACACTCTGCTGCGGTTGTATGTTGAGAGTACGGTGTTGGAGCAACCTTTGCTGGGGACGTGGGCTGTGCTTGCCCTGGGAGCCAGTGGTGATGAGGGGAGGGGACTGCCAGGGAACAGGGCTGGACCTGCACACGAGGGAGCAGGGAGGGCTTGCGGAGGGCTGCTGGGCGGAGGTGGGGGATCACGGAATCACAAAGCGTAGGCTTGGCAGCTTGGGTGGGAGGGAGCCAAAACTTGAGTCTCTTAGGAGCTAAAATCTGTTTAGTCCCTGTTTAAGATCATTTTGTCACATGTCAGACAGACATGCCTCGGTGGTCTGTGAATGTGGGTTGCGTTAACAGAATGATTTAAGTCTCTTATTTTCTTTATTATGTGTCTTTATTATATGTCTTTATTATGAGCATTCCCAGTAGCTGGATCAGAGGACTAGGGTCAAGACTATTGGTCTTGTTCTTCTGTTGCTACCATTGGCAAAATGTTTTTAGAAGAATTGTTGGGATCTTACCATCAAATAATTGCGCACCTCTTACTTGTATGCCTCTTGAACTATTTTTAAATTAAATGTTTAAGTGTTGTATAACTGCCCTACCTGCCTTTATTCGTAAAATACATAGTTTTCTGGCTTCAAGCAGTAGTAATGTTCAGAACTTTGCACTATTCTACTTTTTTTTAAAGAAATACATTTTATAAAAACTGATGAGCTCCTTGGATGATATAATCTGAACAGGAAGACGTAATAAAACAGCTCCCTTTGTTTATTGCAACAACAAAACTTAATGTTGGCTAAACATTGAATCAAGGAGCAAAATGTCACTATTCCTGCATTTCATTTTTATTTCTGGCCTTATATAGCTTTGGGAATATCTTTCTTACAGAGATAAAGTCTGCTTCTAGCACAGAGTGACTCTTTATAAGCCATTTTCACTGGCAGATTAAGAAAGCTGTGACACAGCTATTTACATATTGTCAGTAAATACGGTCTTGCACTGTTATCCCATGGAAGTCTTGTTCCGTTAGGAGTATTTTATGTAGTAGCAAATATTTTCCAATTGAAGTAAGTACGATAGATAAAAATGTTTATAAACAACCTTTAATATGCACTTGGACTGTGCCTGTTACTGTGTGGTGCTGGTGATAAGAGTAAAGAATTAAGAAAAATGCCGGTGTGGGCTCATAGGAACTCATTATTGCAGCGGGGTTTGGGATCTCATAAGTGTAATGTTTATGGATGTGTTTTATGTGTAACTTAGTAGAATATCTTAAAAATGTTCTGTAATTTTGTATATGCAGAATGCTCTGGCATTATGATACTCTGGCAGTATCAATAATGGAAAATGTACCGTATGCCTCATAAGAGGCAGCTGGCACTTCTGAGAAACAAAACAGACTGTACTTCAATCTTGCCAGTGACGTTTGAAAACCTTTTGGTCAGTGTATTGTTGAGGTGATTATATGAACCGTGTGGGAACGGGAAACTTCAGAAGATTATTTTCCAATTTGTGCTATTCAGAGAGAAAATTAATTGCTATATAATATTAAGGAGGACTAAACTACAGATCCCTGTATCTTTTTTTCATTATTATTTACCCGATACTGTGAAAGCCGTCAGAATCTTTCAAATACACAATGGTCTCTTTAGATCATAACATTCCTTAGTTTTATGGGCAGAGATTTTTATAAGATGAATGTAAGACTTACTTGAGTTAGTTGCCCTTGCTTCTAAGGAGTATTTGCTCACATTCGGTTATTTTCCAAATGAATTCAGTAGTTTTGTGTAATGACAAAAAATTTCCTTGGCATTTCCACCATAGCTGCATGAAAGCTTAGTGAGAACTTTATGTGCCAATGCACACAGAAGCTTTCAGGTCATCTGAGTATCTGCCCACGTGTAAATGTAAAGGACAGAGGGGGTCCTGTTGACTTCTGTAGGGCTACTGTGCGCTGAAGGCGTGTGTGCAGTGCCTCGCTGATCTGAGGTCTACATTGTAGATTGTGAAATACTGTACATAAGCTGAGCTGAGATCTACTGTGTATATGGCACTGGTAACGTGCACATTCCAAACAAGAATTCCTACCAGTGGAAGGAACTGCTGTGTTTTATTGTCTCCCAAACAGACCTAGCGAACTACAAGTGGTCACCTTCTGAAAGAGCACTCTGAAATGCATCCTTTCTTTCAGAGATGGAGACAAGCCCCCTCAGAGGCGAACCGCTCGGGAAAACAGCAACAAAAGAAAACCCCAAACAGGAATTTTTATTTTTATGTGCTCAGCGCTCCTGCTTTTGGCTGAGAGGCGTCATCTGTTCAGCTCTCGATTTCCTCGCGCGTGCGGCGCCTCGGCAGCCCTGCGCTACGGCAAGCGGGGCTATAATTAGATTAGCAGCCTGCTAAGCAGCGGTGACAGCCTGCGAGCCCCAGCGAGCATGTGCTGGATTCTGCATGTGCCCGGCGCCTATTGGTGGGCGAGGTTGCTGCCTGCCGGTTTGATAGGTTTCCCCAGTAATCTTTATGCTGCATTACAGACATAGATACAGAGGTACTGCGTGCAGGCAACGGGAGAGGTGCTCGGCTCGTAGCGTAAGAGGAAGCCCACAGATGAAAGGAGCCGGGCTTTGTTGCAAAACATCAGTACTTACGGACTGCTAGCTGGGAACGGAGAGGTCAGTGAAGGAGTTGGACTTGGTGGTAATTACTTTCAGGTCTTTATCTCTCCCGTATAACAGTCATGCATGAAATGAATACTGTTAATCATGTCATCTGTTTCATTTGATCTGACTTTCATTAATATCACGTGTACTCCGCTGAAAGAGCCATCAGATTACAAAACATATTATTAGGAGTGGATTTAGTTAAAAAATAGAGTGTATTTATATGGGAATATTGCTTTCATTTGAAATTTTGAGCCCGTGCATGTGAGTGATTTTACTGGTTGCCTTTTGTTATGCTAATGGAATATTTCTTTCATTGGGATGTTTTCTGCAGAGCAATTGAATTAGAGCATTTATAACTATTGGCATATGAAGATAAATCTCTATGAATAGTTCAAAGAACAATTCGGTGAAGCGTTCTTTAATTTTATCACAGCAATAACTATCTTGATGGTTCCCTTGCAACAAGATAGAGGGATGGGGAGTAATATGCTATTGTTCTTTTAACAAAGATGCTGGAGCCTTCATGTTTGGGTGGATTCTTTGTTTCATCCATTAGGTGTTATTTTAAGTGGCTTTTGAAATGAAACTGAAGCCGCCCTGCTTCAGTATATTGCAGTATATCCTTTGCTTGCACACAGATGTGTTTTGTGTGTATACATATATATAAATGTATTGTTCTCAAAAACTAATTTTTGGCCCAAAGCCTTGTTTTATTATCAGTACTGCCTTCAGCAACAGAATGAAACAAGATATATATGCCAATCTTTTAATCTGTGATTCTGAGGCTATTTCTGTATTTATCATAGCATCATATTCATTTAAGTTCTTTTCATACTTGACCTACGCATCAGTTGATCACAACTTTTCCTATAAAAAGCATGCATATTTTATGAGTTCATTTTACAGTGAAAGCTGGTCAGAACAGAAGGAAGCAAGCATGAAGTATTAAAAAAAAAAAAAGTCTCTTAATGTAGTCATGCCTCATTTGATGACTTTTGAATATTGAGGCTGACTGTTGAGACTTCCAAGTTAATGCCCTTGTCTGTGTCAGACTCTGGAGCCCACATGAACTTGTATATTAAGTCACCAGTCATCTGGCTGGCTGGCTGCCACCATGCGTCTGAGGTACGAATAGATTGTCTCAGCCAGGATCAGAAAGGTGTTAGGAACGAGAGCTATTTTGGTATTAGCCTTTGCTCTTCGCTCTGCACCTATCCATGAAGATCCCCATGTGTTGCCTGATGTAGTTGAGAGGCGTCCCTGCCCATGACAGGGAGGTTGGATTAAATGATCTCTAAGGTCCCTTCCAGCCTAGGCCATTCTATGATTGACTGATTGATATTTTTCCTATTGTGTAAACCAAAGCCAAATTTAAGTTTTTGCTCTTAAGCTGTATGGTATGAAACTGTGTTACCTCTTGAGTAGTCATCCTTGAAAGGGGGCATTTATTCACTTGCTAACTGTATGTTGTTCTGGGTACAACAGATTACATGCTTTATTGTTTGTGATAGCAAATTCAAAAGGAAAAGTATTTGGGAGGGCTAATCACTGTTGGTAACAGTTTCTTTGAATTTTTTCTGTTGACTAAAATAGTTACCTTGGTGTCTACATTCACCTGAGTTTTATTTCCAAAGTTGTTTTCTTCAATGCAGATTGGGAAAATGCTGTTTTTACATGGTAACAGTTAAGCCTGGACAGAGGGAGGACTCAAAAGGCATGTTGCTCTCAGGCTCTTTCATATTCCCTCATTGCTCCAAATTACCAGTCAAAAGTGTCTTAAAGAAGTTTTAAGTTCATCTCTGTCTTTTGCCTCTTCTAACAGAAGCTTACCTGAAGTAATTTATCTACATCTTTATGACCTTTGCAACGGCAACCCATGAAGGAATAAATAACAGTGATGTTGGTAATAAAGAAATGTGGAAAGTAATATCCTCAGCTGAATTACATATTTACCAGATCCAAGCAGTTCATTTTTAAGAGATGAGAGGCTGATATTTTCTGTTTCATGTAGTGAACTCTCATTATTTGTGAGTAACAAAAACACAGCTGGAAAAATGCTGTAGAATTTAGCATATTTTTGGTGGTGGCTACAGGTAATATCACTACCCACTGGAACAGCTATTGAGGTACGGACATCTCTGCCTCCAAAGAGAGCTGTGGTGATCTATGCAGGCATTACCAGAAAAAATGACAGCTATGAAACTGTAACTGGTGACAGTGTAATTTAAACTTGGAGTGTCTGAACAACAAGGAATGAGCTACTTTGTTATTGCTGCTCTTTTTTGTTACGACCTCATTTTTCTTCTGGGTAAACAAAGAAAACAAATTGAATCAACAGTTTGTGTCGATTACTCTCTTAAAAAGTTGTCATCCTTGTTGCTGCAAACATATTGTAACTATAACCAGTGTATTGCTACAGGAAATGTAGCACACTTCAGATTATTCTCGACCAAATTCTATATTCAAGTTCTACCAATTAAATTCTTGCTGTAAAGGTTCTTAATTATTCTTTGTTAGGAGTTGCATGCATAGCATGTGTGCTGTGTGCCTCTGTGAGCCTTTCTTAATTCTCATATGTTGTCCTGTAGATAAATTTCCGAAGTCCTTTGTTAAGTGAAGGGAAATGTTTATTTCTGGCTAGGAGTGAAGTATATATTTGTATATGTGTATGTATGGTAAGGGCACAAAAGTACGTTAAAAAATTCAAGATCTCAAGTGTTTTTTGTATATATACGTATGGTGAAGAATCCCTTATACCATCTAACATATTAATTAAACACCTTAGAAAATAGAAATAGAGTTAATAATAGTAATTAAACACATTGATTTCTACACATATATTACTGTTGTTAATGCCTTCATTGTCACACCAGTACTCTCATTATTATCCAATAGAAAAAGAAATACTCCTTTAAGACTAGTGTTTTCAGAAACATTAATTTTGGCTGCTAGCTGCAAATGGATACATACAGTAAACCGACTGCCGGTAATAAACAGCACTACACTAGCTCTGATTTATTGAGATACTACGTTGTTTTTTTTTTACTGCTACATATGCAAGTGAAATTTGCATTACTTAAAACCATACCAAGTCTAAAGGAGAGAGGTGATACTTGAGGTTAATATTCTGGGGGGTTTTTTTGTAGTCTGTTAGCAATGAAAGAGGTACTCCTGAAAAACAGTCGAAGGGATTTAAAGTATTAACACGGTATTTGTTTTGTGGGATTTGTACTTATATGCCTTACAGTTTTTAAGTGGAGTAGCAATAAGTGATGTGTGTGCAAAAGTTCACATTAGAATGAGAGAAGTGATGTTGTGCCCTAAAGCTCCTTTTTACTTTTCCTTCATTTTTGTAACCAGCTCCAATTATTACTTTCCTGATGAAACGTCTGTCTGTTTACATGATTGAGACATTCAATAGCCTGTCTATAAATGCTTATTATAACACTTTGAGACTTCATGGGAAATCAGTAGTCTGTCTTCTGTATTTATTGGGTGAAAGTCTTTTCATTCTTTTAATTCTGAGAACTTGTGGGCTGGGTGGTGGGGATAGAGGTACAAAATGAGCCCTCCCGGTGGAGATTCCCTCCGTGGGCTTGGCAAGGTGTACGTTAAGTTGGGAAGGACTGGCTTTTTTGTGTCATGATGCTCTTAAAACCCTGATGCAGCGGCATTAGTTAATGGGGTCGGAAACGTGACCACATTCTCTGCAGGCACGCAGCTGCTGCCCCAGTTCAGAGCCAGGGACTGTGGTGGGGAAGCTCTGCCCTCCCTGCCCCTCCCCTCCCCTCCCGTAGGGCTCTCGCTCGCCTGGCACAAGTTATTCTGGCCACTAACTGTGTGGAGTCGGAAACTTAAACAGCAGATGAAATAGCTTAGCGCTAGGCATCTGCGTATCAAACGCAACATTTAGAGGAAGGTCTTGTTTTACAGATCAGGGAATGAAAGCAGCGAAGTCTTTTTCTTTCAGTTCTCACAGCTGCAGTGATATGGTAAATTAAAAGCAAAATGGATGTTATTAATATATTTTTTTACATTTAATCTCCTGTTGTGATTAATTTTAATTGTTCTTAAGTGTATTACCTGTGGTATTAAGTGTGGCTTGATAGATTTAATGTAGAATACAACTGGCAAATAATAATCCTGGATGCTATTGTCTGCATAATCCTGGTAACGAGATTCCTGTCTCAGTTTCATATTGTCTATTATGGCTGTGCTTCAGCCACCTGTAGAAGCAACTACTTGCTACATCCTTTCCACGAAGCGTCTGAAGCTTCAAACCCAGGTCCTCCCGTTATAAATATGTCATTTTTAAACAGGACTTGTCCAGTCCATAACAGACGTAATTGGGTTTTATGCCCTGTCATACAGTTGTATCACAGTCCTATGGTATATTAGTTTATTAACTGAACAGTATACTATTATGTATACTGCTGATGACTGTGTGGCCATCTATTTTTTTTTTTTTTTGGCTGCATATCTGTTGGGTCTTACAGAATGATTTTACTGCATCCATTAATACCTTTCTAATATGAATGCATGTACTGCAAAATCCCAATTAATGACACAGAAAGATATTAAATTCTTGCCTATCTTTTAAGGGAGCTTAGCGTTTTGAAAGTTGGTGGACTAGTCCAAATATTAGGCCATTCTGTTCCCTGATTAGGATGTCTGCAGAAACACATTCTGTAGCAAAGTGTAGGTTATTAGTGCTATATAACTGGAGAAAAATGTGAAATATCCAGGTTTGCAGTAGTATGCACATTTTCTCAAGTTTGGGAATATTTGGCTCTTTTCATCTCTTTAGGGTCCATGGCTATAATTGGTTCTTTTGTAGCAAATGATACTGAAGGAGAAATGTTAATACAATATGGTATTTTGGCCTAGGATGCAAATGCATAATATGGTACAGTCTGTGTTCTAAAGTGCTTCTTGCCCACATAATCTGGGCAGAAGAAGGCTGGAGAGGGAGAGAGCAACAGAGACAAAGATGAAACATCTTTTATGTGACCACAAACTGTGGGCTTGCAAGGTAGGCTGAACAGTCTGTGCTTTAGGATTTTAAGCTATCACTGCAAATGTCTTTAAAAAGAGTGAGAAAAATTATAAGATCATTATAACTATTCCCGTCTATGTAAGCACTTACAGTACAAACTTCCCAGGGTAAGGATGATTTTCTTCTGTCTCAGTATCATAATTGGCATTGGGTATTTTGGGTATTGCAGTCATCTGGAAATGAGTGTGCAGCTTTGTATTTCTACTGTGACATTACAAAGGCAGGCTAGTGAGAAGATGAATGAGGGACTTGATGATAAATTACATCATCTTCTGTTAGTGTACATCAACCCTACTGTAATCTGTGGTCCTTCTCCCATCTGCCCCTTCTTCCTCCCCCCACCCACTTTCCTTTAGCGTATTGTGGAGTGCAGAGTGTGTCCCTGCCTCCCCAGGCACTGGGTGAAGCCCGGCAGCAGCAGTACGATTGCTGTTAATTTTATGTGGAAGGCAGACGCTGTGATGGGCACAGCCGAACAGGACCTCAAAATAGCCAATGTCATTGTCCTTCAGTGTTTTGGAGCCTCTTGTTTCTCCTCATCACACTTCTCTTCCTCTTGCCTTGCTGCCACCTCCCTTCTAAATTTGTCTGCCCCATTTTCCTGTTCAAATCTACTCTTTTTTTTTTTTTTTTCCCCTCTACTTCTTCCAGTCTGTGTATCTCTGCCCTTCAACTTCTGTCTGCCATTCAACCGTGTGCTCTTTGCTATCTTCACATCCACTGCTCCCTGTCAAGGGGGGTGGATATCCAAACATACCTTGTAGGCAGAGGTGCCCAAGGACAGCATGCAGGTGAAGAATTTAAGTTCTCTTACCAAAGATGCTTGATGTTTTTTCAGTTATTATTTATTTGCTTGTTGAAGCAAGATGTCCTTGGCTTCTGCTCAGAAAGCTCACAATGACAAATACAAATCTTACCTCTGACCTTTCCAAGTCTGGTATATCTTTTTTTTCTTTTTTTTTCTTTAAGCCTGTTACCTCTTTACTGAAAGCAACCATCTCTTTTCATCTTCCTGTCATCTCTAGATCAGGCCCTTCCAAAGTGATTAATGAGCTTTGCTTACCACTTTCTGCAAACAGGGCTTCTTTCCATCATGCCCCTATGCAGCAGGTACCCCACACCAGCCCTGCTTCTCTAAGAGCTTGGCCTGAGGAGCTGTTTCTGCCCCTTCTGCTCTTCATAGATGTCTCAGGCAGTGGTGGCACATTATTGACCTGAATCTTTACAGCTTCGCTGCTGCCTGCAGGGCTCTGAAGTGTGTGGGTGCTTACTGTCTTAAAGGAACATTTATATTGTTCTGGGGCTCTTAGGGTTGTTTTTTTTTTTTGCTGGCTATTGACACATTTGCTGCACTGGGTACCTAAAGGGTCCCTCCAGAGACTCTCCACTGGGAGGAGATTTTACAGAGTGTCTTCATTAAATCACAGAATGTCAGGAGTTGGAAGAGACCTCAATAGATCATCTAGTCCAGCCCCCCTGCCAGAGCAGGATCACCTACAGTAGGTCACACAGGAATGCGTCCAGGTGGGTTTTGAATGTCTCCAGAGAAGGAGACTCCACAACCTCCCTGGGCAGCCTGTGCCAGTGCTCTGTCAGCCTCACAGTGCAGAAGTTTTTTCTAATGTTTTTGTGGAACCTCCTATGTTCCAGCTTGTATCCATTGCCCCTTGTCCTGTCACTGGACATCACTGTAAAGAGCCTGGCTCTGTCCTCCTAACACTCGCCCTTTACATTAATGAGGTCACCTCTCAGCCTCCTCTTCCCCAAGCTGAAGACACCCAGATCCTTCAGCCTTTCCTCAAAAGAGAGATGTTCCACTCCTCACAGAGCAGCACGCAGGCAGACTGTGGCCCTATCCTATGCTAAAAGTATATGAGATCTGGATTCTTTATCTGTAGTGTGGCTTGACGAGGAGTTTTTCCTATGGTGCGTGTAGAAAAACTGAGATGCTTCTTTACTATCGACGGATTTTTAGAAGAGCTAGAGATTTTGCAAGTATTTTCTCTTTCTTTATGCTACAAAGCAACTTATACTTTCTTATTTTACTTCAGCATGAATCCGAAGCCTAAATTTGCATCAAAAGCATGTCTGCAGCTAACTCTTAAGATGCATCCATTCTTAGAAGACATCTACAAATACTAAACCCATCTGATCTTGAATTACCATTGATTGTTTTTTACAAGCTTGCTGAAATTGGATTGATGCTTCTCTAATCTGCAAGATGTATGTATATCTGCGGTTTATTAAAAAATATTACCTCTGGCTTTTGTGGAACGTAGTACTGGAAGCATTTAGGATCCTATGTATGGTGGGGTTTTTTGCTGCTTCTTACTAAAATTAAGGGTGGAATTATCAGCATATATAAATACCTGATGGGGTGGCGTAAGAAGATGGAGCCAGGCTCTTCTCAGTGGTATCCCATGGCAGACAAGAGGCAACAGGCACAAACTGAAATACATTTAAACATAAGAAAACACTTTTTGTACTCTCAGGGTGGCCAGAGATGCACACAGCTTGTCCAGAGAGGTTGTGGAGTCTTGTCATTGGAGATATCCAAACACTAAGTGGCACATGGTCCTGGGCAAACTGCTCTAGGTGGCCCAGCTTGAGCTACAGGATTGGACTAGACAACCTCCAGAGGTGCCTTCTAGCCTCAAGCTCTTGTGAGATTCTGTAACTAGAAGGCTCCAAAGAGCAGACCTTTCTATCTAAGGCCTTTCTTTAGGTATGAATGTGCACATGTATAGATAGGGATATCCCTAGCTGCTGCTGGCCATACCTGAACAAGCTGGAGAATTTAAAAAATGGAAAAGGAAGGAGGAGAATGTTTTAATGTTTTTCTTAAATATACAAATGCCCTTTCATACAGGCCCCACTGTTCTATGCTTTATACATCCACTGAGATATTTTTCCTTTCCACAATAATACGCTTCGTCTGTTGAAAAAAAAAAAGCCAGATAAAAATCTCTTTAATGAAAGCTTTATTTTTCTTATATGATTTCTGTTGGGCACTACTTACATATAATTACTTCTTTGTTGCGGTCCACATTGCATTTCAAGTGGGCACAAATTGCCCAGAAGGAGATCTGCATGAGAGAAAGAGGAGACCAAAAGGCTCTGGGTCAGAAGAGGGAGATGTACCCTCAGCTAGTCTCCCCTTTCTCAAAAACATAGCTCCAAGTAAACATGGAAAAAACCTGTCCTGAGTGAGGAACTCTCTACAGGCAGTTTGTATTTATGCAAATACTTTTTAGAGTCCTACCTATGCATAATTACTGCTCTGCTGGTATTCAGTCCTGTTTCTGCAACCCACAGTAGCTGTGCAGGTCTGACAGTGTTGCTGAAAAAGAGGAAGCTGGACAAGGCTGACTGCTAAAATTACATTTGGTCACTTGGCATATACAAATGAAGCACAAGGTGACTCTTGGAGGCGGTGTTGGAGGAAGCTGTATGTGAGCATCTTTTGTAGCATGAACCAGATACCTCTGTGGGGACAAAGGGACACTGGCACAGCTCTTCATGTCCCTTCAAAGCCAGGAGGTTTGCCTTACAGTATTGACGTGGTTTCTTCCTCCTTTTCCCCTTGTTCAAATGATCACCATTATTAGTATTGCATATTTTCTTTGTTACCATAAGCCTTTGTATTTTTGCTGTTTAAATATGTGGCAATGACATGTTTTCTCTTCTGATGCTCTGTGTTCAAATATGGTATGGGATTTGCTTTTTCCTACTTGTTCACAGGTTTTGAGATAGCATCTTCAAAATGCTACTTAGACATGTCTAAGTCAGTGAACCACTTGCAAAAATAACAGTAATATTAGTGATAATATCTGTTTTGAAGGTGAAGTAAACCAGTCTCTATTTATGAGCGATTGCTTAGTTACATGCTTAATACATCAGCTTCAGTCGCAGCCACTAGGAAGTTTTGAACCTTTTTTTTTTGTTGTTGATTTTTAAAAATTAATCAGATAAAATCTTTAATTCTTATGAACTGTACCATTTCCAACTCCTGGTTGTTTCATTTCAGTTTAGCAGTTAGGCCTTTTATGCTGGAATATATTGCTTTCTTTGACCCATACAGTTGTCTTTTGAAAATCCTTTAGAGGTAGCATGTAGTAGTGGAGAAGTCTTATCTGGCGTCACAAATATGCATGAAGAAGGACTGGGTTTGTACAAACAGCTTGAGTCTGCCTACCCTGCTCTGCTTTCATTTCCTGCATCTGTGTTTTTAAGCTCTCCCTTCTCTGTCCTCCAGCCCCTTTTCTTCCCAAGTCTAATGCTCACATGTGCTGTGAACTTCAGTTTCAAGGGCTGTGTGGCCACCTGAAGCAAGAAGAAGTCCTGTTCCATATTTTAAAGTGTAAAACTTGCTTTTCCTTTATTTTTCATGATATATCTGGAAATGTTGCAAACATTTGTTGTGAAACTTTTCAATAAAAATGGGACCTGACTGCCCCACAAGTTAGAGACTGGCTCAGCACTGCCAGCAGTGAGCAAGCAGTGGGCTGTCACCAGTGTGACCATTGCTTTAGAATCATAGAATCATTAAGGTTGGAAAAGACCTCTAAGATCATTAAGTCCAGCTGTCAACCTGATAACTACCATGACTACTGAACTGTGTCTCAGTGCTACGTCTACACATTTTTGAACACCTCCAGGGGTCGTGACTTCACCACTTGCCTAGGCAGCCTGTTCCAATGCCTCACCACTCTTTCAATAAAGAAATTTTCCCTAATACCCCATCTGTGCTTTCTTGCATAGTCCTACCCTTCCAACCTCCACAGGAAAGAATTGATGGAATTGCCAGAAGGAGCTCCCGTTCAGCTACTTTGAGGTATTTATATGGCATTCTTCAAGGAAGAGTTTCACAGTATCACAGTATGCTAGGGATTGGAAGGGACCTCAGAAGATCATCTAGTCCAATCCCCCTGCCAGAGCAGGAACAACTAGATGATGTTACACAGGAAGGTGTCCAGACGGGTTTTGAAT
>NW_009699793.1:0-8535 GCF_000703405.1 Apaloderma vittatum
AACTGGACTCTGCCCCATTGACCACAACTCTATGACTCCTTCCCTTTAACCAGTTAGAGACCTACCTCACTACTTGGTCATCTAGACCACACTTTCTCAGTTTACCTGTGAGGATGCTTTGGGAGATGGTGTCAAATGCCTTGCTGATATCCAGATAGACCACAGCCACTGCATGGCCACCATCCATCCACCTTGTTATGTCTTCGTAAAAGGCTGTCAGGTTGGTCAAGCATGACTTCCCCTTGGCAAAGCCATGCTGACTGCTCCTAATGACCTTCTTGTCCTTGATATGCCCAGAGACAGTGCCAAGGATAAGATGTTCCATCACCTTTCCAGGTATGGAGGTGAGGCTGACCAGTCTGTAGTTACCCGTGTCATCTTTCCTGCCCTTCTTATAAACTGGAGTGACATTTGCTTTCCTCCAGTCTTCAGGCACCTCACCTGTTCCGCATGACTTCCCAAAGATGATGTAGAGTGGCCTAGCAATGACTCCTGCCAGCTCCCTCAGCACCCATGGGTGAATCCCTTCAGGGCCCATGGATTTATGGATGTCCAAATGTCCTAACTGATCCCTAACCCAGTCCTCCTCAATCAGGGCAAACTCCTCTTTTATCCTGAATTTCTCTGGGGCCTCAGGGGACTGGGGCTCCTGCCGACAGTCTCCAACAGTGTAGACAGAGGCAAAGAAGGCATTCAGCAACTCTGCCTTCCTTCTGTCGTCTGCCTCCAGGGCACCCACCTCATTCACATTGAGTTGTCAACCACATGCACATGAACACTAGCACAGGTGCCATGAACATTCCTTACTTCGTGAGGAAGGCCAGCCTATTTTTCCATTTTATTTTCCTTCCTAGTACCTCTTAAATTAGATGAGATTTAGACGGCTCCGAGCTCCACATGCAGCTCTAAGAATCCAAGAAGCCACTGTGTGATCATTTCTATTTCTAAGTAGGCTTGTATGCTGCTGAATTGCCCTGGTGAAAACTATCTGCTATTCTCACACTCCAGCCTTGAGAAGAGCTGCTTTGTTTGACACTTCTGGGAGATGTTCTTCACACCAGTAAGTTTGCAATCAAACCAAAGTAAAGCTAAGAAACACTGTATGACTTTTTATGTCTGACTTCAGAGATCTGTCTTGTCTTCTGGTACGCCTGCTGTCCTACTTACTATCTTCCTTTTCAAACGATGGGAACACACACCGTGGGTGGAGGATTGACATGCTCAGCATTTACTAACACTGCCCCTAAACCTCCCGAACGAGAAAGTAACACCCTGTGGTTCATGTTAAGCCACAACACACGGTGTTGCTAGAGTTCGTTCAGTGAAGTAAGACGCGCTCAAACGACACGTACACCTAGGAAAAGTAGTCTTCAGCAGTTTCACTGCGCAGGAACAGCATTTAAACATCTCAACCACAGTCACGTAGTTCTAATCACAGACACACAGTACAACAAGGAGATCTAACTGATCTCTCTAGAAGAAGATACGCTACTGTTTCAGAAAAACAGCATAAGGAAGTAGATGGGCTCGCAGCAAGAATTTAAGATGAGATCAAATATTGCAAGCACAAAGACTTTCACTGCTGGAGAACTATATCTAAAGAGATCAAGAGGTGACAAGGTGCAGGAGAAACACTACACCCAATATTCTCTATCTAGAATTTTATTCCATTCTCTGACTGTCCCAATAGCTTTAAGAGATTTTCTTCATCTCTTCTTATAAAAGCAGTATTACTAATATCCTGGTGTGAAGATCAACTCTTCTAACAATATTCTGAAAAAAACTGCTGTTTAATATTTTGGCTATGATTCTGGAAGCTTCAGCTTGATAAAGGGTACAAAAGACCTCACTTAAATTCGTGGATATCGTTCCCTATGAGAACTCCAATACCCTCACACTCCCTAGAGAACATTTCTTTGCAATCCCAGCAGAATGTGTGAACTTCAAAGTGTTTCATTTAAGCAAAATAAGTCTACAGCAGAAAAATTTTCCGTTAAGTTATGTAGAAAGCTAAAATTTTCTTACTGTTCTCTTTCCCAGTTTATGCCATCTGGCTTAAACCTGCAGTGACCAATTTTGAAATATGCTGGGCTTTAGCCAGCAGTTTAAATGAGTATAGGTGATTTAGTTCGTATTTTCAGGCCTCTTTATTAAATACCTCCCAGTTCCATCTTGCCTAATATTTGATCCAGCAAGTTTAATGACCATTCCTTCATTAAACATTACAAGCTTTTTAAGACCTTGGCAGTGCTGCATTTCATTCAATAACCTAGTGCTGCTACAAAGTCAACACTGAGTGCCAAGTTAATCCCTCGTGTCCACTAATTATGTCCAGTTATGCAGCTTCTTGGGTGAGCCTGAATCACTGGGGAGGTGCAGGATTTCCAGGCCAATGGATTCAGCGCTCCAGCTATATCTCATGTCTTGACACTAGATGTCAGCGAAGGGTAATTGTTGTCTCAATTTAGAGGCCAGCCCAGGTAGCTACTAGCAACCTCTGTTAATGTTTTATAGCAAAGGTGAAGTATAGCTTAATACAAGCATCTGACATATATTACAATAAAAAAGGATATAGTTGTCTAGTGTTTTTAAAGTCAGTCGTAAAAGATGAATAATGAAGCAGTTTAAAGCTAAAAGACAGCTGCCAAGCTGAATGGCCATGATGGATGTCTAAACACCCAGTGTAGAGAAAAGCTGTTCCCTAGAGACCACCATCCAAAAAATTAATTACTACGATTCAGCATCTTTAAATGTGCCACTTAATATACTGCCACCATAATTAAATTTCCAGCCCTGTGACCTTGAGACCATTTCCTGAGATAATAAATGAGATCAAGGTTTAATCGATGCAGATGCAAGTAGAAACTGTCCAAGGAAGCACAAAACCATCACAAACGCAGTCAAGGTCAGGAAAGAAAAACCAAGCGAAGCTGCGAATCAACCCTAATTGCTTTCTTATGATAAAAGATGTTTATTTTAATTTGCCTTATTTGCAAACAACAGTTCCATCGTATACTCTCTGACAGCAGCTTTTAAACTCCAGCCACAGATGAAGTCAGTAGAGGGCATATTTGCCTCCTTGTAGATGGCACTTTTTGGAGCAAACGAAACCATATCCAGTAGCACACTCAGATTTGATAACCAAGCTTGTCACACATCAAACAACCCAACAACAAGAGATAACTGACTGCTTCATGTACACTCCTTCCTCCCCAACACAAGAAACGGAAAGCAGAGATCAAGTAGAGGTACAGAGATGCAGAGGCTATTCTATGTCCTTTTGAAGGACAAAAGATATGGCCAGACTTCCACTCTTGAACTTTACTAAGTGCTAACTCAGACACCATATACTGTGTCTGAGAAATATATAAATAAATATATAACACCACCAGAAATACATAGGTAGTATTCTACCTAGTCGAGGACTTATTATTTGAACAGAAGTCACGTATTTAACGAATTGAAGTGAAAGAGTCTCTGCAGCTGGGTCAAGTCTCCTTAACCATATGCTGTTAGAGAAATGGGAACTAAGTGATGGTAGGGGGAATGCATGTTTAAAAAAAAATAAATAAATTCTTACTTTTTGAGACCACCCTTGCATAGAGGTAGGTTTCCTTTCATTTCAAGAACCCTGGAGGAAAAAAACCCAAACATGTTCTGACACCTAAAACCTCAGCGCTTTGAAAAGAAGCTATCAGTAATAGGACAGAGAGATGAAACTGTGAAAAGATGTTGACAATAGATCTTTAAATAATAGTACTTCGATGTTCTGTAAGATAGGTATTAAACAACATCATCTATCAATCATAGCAACATCAAATAGATTAAGTTATGAACCACTATAAATTCCAAGGTTAAAATGCAACTGATATAATAGAAATAACATCTATAAATATCTTGAGCAAATCAAAGGGCCTGGGGTGATAGACACAAACCCCACTGGTGTCATTCACATTAGTCCTGTGAGTGTGGATGCGCAGGCGTAAAACGTGAAGACACATTGAGCATGATTAAGACATTTACTTTCCAGGGAAAAAACCCTACCAACTATGCTTGAGAAAGTGAAAATATTGATAAACTAGCTATCGTGTCTACAAGGTGATGAAATAAAAACACCTTGAGGACTCAATCCAGCTGTAGCTCTGAAAGATAAGTAGTAGTATCCTGGAAAAACAAACAAAACAAAACACTAAAATATTACTGTCTTGGAAGAAAGTCTTCCGGGGGACAGAGATAAACAGCAGAATTTGACTTGATTTAGGCTGAAGCAATACTACACTGGAAATTAAAATCACATGCGTTGAAACTTACCTACCTTGAATCTAATACAGTAAAGTCGGATTCAGAAGAATCTGCTGAAGTTAACACTTTAAAAATTCCCATGGACTTTTTGGCTATATTCTTGTGTTTGTAGGCAAGCTGGGAAATCCATTCTGCTTGAGGTAAACTTTACCTCCTGTCATTCTGCATGGGCCAGCAAGACCTTTAGAGAATCAAAGTCTTTACTCTTGCTCAGGTAAATAACACACTGTCCTAACGCCATTCTCAACAAGGCTTGGGGCATGATGAATGCCACAGACTGCCAATACTGGTAGTTCTCATCTTTTCTTCCTGAAAGACCAATACTGGTAGTTCCCATCTTCTTGAAAGACCATCAAGAAAACCTGAAGGCTACTTTTGATAAGAACAATGGGCAGTTTCAAAGGAGAACAGGCAACATTTTGCTTACAAACTTTTTTTTTTTTTTACCTTTTTAGTCTAATTTGGTCTCTTTGTGGTAAACAAGATGTTTTACATATGCCTAGTAGGAATAATTGATAGTTCATGCTTCTGTGTGTTATACTTGTTAAAATATTTGCATTTAAAAGCAAAGTTGGACTTGTAGCTCTAGGCTATGAATGTGTCTTTCCTAAGGAGCCTCAACTAGAAGAAGCATTTTGAATTATAATTGTCTTGCAAATCTCAAATTAAGAGAGACAGAACACTGTTAACCCTTCACTTAGATCACTTATCCATGTGAAAACAAATTGTGATTTAGGAAAAGTTGAGCAGAGACCTAGCAGATAGGCTGGAGTCACTTGGCTCCTCCTGTATTCGATCGGTAAGGTTAGACAGATGGGGAAAGATTTCCTACACTGTCAAGGGTTGGAAGATCAGGCCTCACGTAATTACAGCGCTAGAACACATGTACTTTATGAGGAGATGAATTTTACAGTCGAGCTTTATAGCTTGATTCAGAAAAGCAAATTACTTGAAACTTTGCAGAAAATAGTAGTAGATGATGAAGGAGGTCCTGCATTCAGAACACTTGCTGAACTCCTCACACAAGCTTTTCTTACCTTAAAAAAAGATATGTTGCACAATACTTCCTGTGTCGGATTTATGGAACTTTACAGCTTATGTACTACAGGAATGTGGAATATGAGAATGCAAATCAAGAGGTTTTAACTGAGGCAGCTGTAAGAAAGGCTAAGATTTACAAAAGTGACATTACTTTTCCATGTCTCTCTTTGATGATGTGCATGTGGAAACATCAACAATACACCTTCTCAGGAGCCTGAGGAGACAGAAGCAAAAGAGAAGACTTGGGGGGACCTAATAGCTGCCTTCCAATACCTAAAGGGAACCTACAGGGAGGCTGAGGAGGGACTTTTTGCAAGAGTGTCCAGCGACAGGACAAGGGGAAATGGGTTTAAGTTGAAGGAGAATAGATTTAGATTGGACCTTAGGAAGAAATTCTTCAGTACGAGGGTGGCAAGACTTTGGAATAAATTGCCCAGAGATGTTGTGGCTGCCCCCTCCCTGGAGGTGTTCAAGGCCGGGTTGGACGGAGCCTTGAGCAGCCTGATCTAGTCGAGAGGCGTCCCTGCCCGTGACAGGGAGGTTGGACTGGATGATCTCTGAGGTCCCTTCCAGCCTAGGCCAGTCTATGGTTCTATGAATCAGTTTTCCTACTCGCAAGGCTTCTAAAATGCTTGGAGCTCAGCACCACAAACCAGTAGTCTAAAAGTACTGGTTGCTTTTGACACACAACAAACCAACTGTTTAGTATTTTTTCATTGGACCTTCTTGACAGCAATGAATGAAGGTGCAAAATATCAGAATAAGCAGACAGTTTAACGCATCATTTACATATGTTTTAAAGTCTGAGTATTATAATGGCCACAGTCATTGGGTTTAAAGTCACATCTTATTGTAACAAGCTTCGTTTTAAGCGAGCGTATATGGGCACGTAGGAAAGACAGTGACTCTCCCTGTACAACAGAGACTGTGAACTGTTGAGAAAGCTGTACAGTATACAGTGATGTACAGTATACAGGGATGAGTATCAGTGGCCATCCCCAGCTCAGTGGCAGTCAGTTCAACTCCTCAGAGCTGCAGGGAAAATACAGCAAAAGGTTTGTGGATCAAGGCAAGGACGGGGAGAGATCTTTCACCAATTACCATCATGGGCAAAATAGACTCTACTGCTCCGGTGCAGTCTTCCTACTGGGTCACGGCCTCCATCGGGCATCCACCTGCTCTGACATGAGGTCCTCTGCAGGCTGAGGGTGGATGTCTGCTCCACCCTTAAACCTCCACTGGATGCAAAGGCACACCTTGCTCCACCATGGTCTTCACCACAGGCTGCAGGGGAATCTCCGCTCTTGCACCTGGAGCACCTCCTCTCCCTCCTTCTTCGCTGACCTTGGCGTCTGCAGCTGTATCTCTCGGATATTCTCACTTCTTTCTCTGGTTGTAATTGCTGTTTTGTGGGGTCTATTTTTCCCCCTTCTTAAACAGCTACTACCATTGGTGACTGCTGTGGCCTTGGCCAGTGGCAAGTCTGTCTTGGAGATGGATGGAATTGGCTCCATCAGGCATAGGGGAAGCTTCTAGCAACTTCTGACAGAAGTCACCCCTCCACTACCAAAAATCTTGCAATGCAAACCCAAAACATTGCTAAACCTGACAGGACCTTGCAGCTGCAGCAGAGCTGGCTCTCCCTGCTTCTGCCCAAACTTACACAGTTGTGCTAAATCGCATCTGTTTTCATCCCTCCTGTTTACTGCTCTTGCTCTAGTAAAAAAATAATGAATAAAAAAAGGTGAGGAAGGCAGGGAAACTGGATGTCTATTGCCTTCTTCCTAAGAGAACCACCTTAAGAGACAGAGCAGAGGTAAGCAGTTGTCACATCTGCTGCAGTTCTGGAGTAGTGGATGTCTTGGGTTGTGAAGTGACCATATTCAACTTCACTGCCAGCTGCGTATGAGTATTTATGTCAATCTAAGCAGAGCCTATAACCAGCCTCTGAGTTAGAGAAAGCGGATCTAACACCCAGGAATGACAGAGACCTTGTGTGCACGCACTGTCTTCATTCTGTCCTGTCATTCATTCTGCAAACGCAGAGGGACTTGCCGTACTAGTTTTATTTATTTTTGTTTTCACTAGAATGTTCTTATTAGGACTGGTAGATGGCAAATGAAGCCTAGGATATTAAAAATAGCGTAAAGGAAGAGCAGAGTCCAATGCAGTTAGTAAATACATCACCTAGAGAAAGAAATGAGAATCACGTAACAGCCTGACAGCAGCTGGTGTCAGTTCCTTACTTCTGCTGCCACAGAAAGACATATTCTGTAAGAACATTTTGGGGTACCCTGGGGAAAAATAGCATAGATTAAATAGTTTGTGATGTTATTCTTCGGTCAAACAAAAGGATATCAAGACATACATACATACATAGCAGGTACTATATCCAGCTGAGGGACTTGCCTGCAGCATCCCAATCAAAAAAATAATCTTTAATTAGTTTGGAAATATTTAATTGTCCTTAACAAATATGGGCACCAACATGTTTTCTTCAGGAATGAGAGACTTTTATTAATAGGTTTATGCTCCATGTTCTACACTGAAGACAAGAGAACTAAGTGCTTACAGTGAAACAGTAGGGAGGCTTGTTAAATCAATACACATCTGTTAGGTAATAGGCTCTAAGTCAAGAATGTTATTCTGAAAACCTCTCAGCAAAATGCTGCTTGTTTGGCACTGTTTTCCTACAGCTATTCCCTCGTTGAAGGATCCCCTCCAGAGCTGACCATCTATTTAGTGTTCGTTTTCTAGCAACCGTATCCAAACACCTCTGCCAAATGGAAAAGATTCTCCAAAAATCTCAGACATCATTCTCAAGTACGCCGGCTGAAAACAGCAAGATGCTGCAAAGTTTATATTTCTTCATCCTGTGACAAATCATTAAGGCCTTAAGAACACTAAGTAAGCTAATGGGAGTCAAAAAAATCCCCTATATAATAGTTACAATGTACTAGTTATGATTTTAATGACATCTTGAAACATCTGAAAAATCATACCCAGGTATATATCCATACATAAAGATACTAATGTATTAAATACATATTAAATTTTATGGCACATGTGTAGGGCTGTTGGGACATGGAACCCTTTCTCAGAGCTCAGCAGACATGGTGCTACTCTGGGCTCTGGCTCTCCTTTATAGAGGCACTCCCCGAAAGTCATTTCCCAGTTCTATGTGCACTCTTT
>NW_009699793.1:8566-9705 GCF_000703405.1 Apaloderma vittatum
CTGCTTATTTTTGCTACAGATTGTGTGAAGTAAATGCCGCCCCTTGCAGTACCTACGAAACGTTCAGTGATTTCATTCAGAGCCCCTGGGCACTACTGTCATAAACATGAATAAAATAATATTTACCCAGTTAGACATAGGTAAATATTCTACCCTTATCACCTTAAACACATAGCACAATTCTTAACCAGCATGTCTATATTCACTCAGAATATAAGAATAAAGAAACTTCAAAATTAGCATATATTTAATAGATGTAATTGTAACGAATTGGAGCCTGCACAAATAAAGTAAGATGCTAGGAGAAAATGATAGGAAATACAGAGAGATCAGCTTATGTTTATGAAACTTCACTCACCCATGTTATTTCCACGGTATGCATAAATTTGGCTACTGCTGAAATATTTGAATTCCTGGTTTACTGACATATAAATGTTTTTCCTGCAGTGGAAATTATAAATGAGAAACACACGTAAGGTTGTCTTCTGCTGACTTCACCGCAGTTAATTCCTGATACAGTAGTTTCAGCAATAGCACTGAGCACATGCAGGAAAAAATAAAGGATGGCTGATGTTTGCACACTAAACAGTATGAATCATAACATGATAGCAGTATTAACCTACTCCTTATAAAATCTTCAGACCTTTTCACTTAACGAATAAGACGCCGCACAACAATATAATCTGTACTTTTCCAAATTAGCCACAAACCATCTGGTTTCTCTCCAATTACTTGATTTTTTTTTCCTCCTATATCTCTAAATGTTACTGACCTAAAAAAGATTTCATCAAAGGCTGTTGGAATCCTAACCCCTCCAGCAACTATTAAATTGGTCCACTCTGTGTCCTGTGCTGACAAATCAGTATACTCCAGAGCCTTACAATCCATGGTAGTATCTCAATTAGAGATAAAGATGAAGCAACAGTGCTCCAAATTCATCCGTCCATCCATCTAAATATGACTTAATTCTTCTAGAAGATAGAAAATCTAGGTACAGCGATCCCTAGGCAGTCATTGCTAAGTTCGCTGATAACTGAATGCCGTTTCTGCAGTGGGCTAATCAAGTGGCTTCAGATCAACAATTTAAAGTTACGTGAATGTCCTGCCTAAGTCAAACGATATTGAAAATGGCACGCTCT
>NW_009699793.1:9736-40397 GCF_000703405.1 Apaloderma vittatum
TCTTCCTTCTCTCTCATGTTCTCTTCCAATTTGCATCAAGCAAACTGGAGTTGAATACCTTGAAAAGTATTCTGCTTAATCAGTGAAGACTGGCTAATAGAGGTAACATGTACTGAGATTCAGGGTATCGGGAAAATAACAGTGACTCAACTTCAGTTTTGTTAACTGATCGTCCTAGTACGGAGACAAGAGTTCAGCTCTGCTCTTCCTTCTCCAATGCTAAAGCTATTCCCAAGCATGTCATAAGGACAGAATTTATTGCCTTTTCCACTAAAATACCAGTATCATGCGCCAGCAGTTCCAGAGATCCAAATTAAGCTTGGAAGTTAAACGGCAAATATTCTACAGACGAGCCACACTGTCTAAAGCTGAACAAGAGTGACCCAGACAATACCAACTATTCTGCTTTCAGTGGACCTTTTAAACTCTACATTTCAGTATGCTAAAAGTAGGTTTATCTTGTCAGCAGGAGCTATTCTGAAGGAACAGAGCACTGTTTGTGCCATCTCTGTAATGCCACTTGTTAAAATTTATAAATCCAGTCTATGGCAGGGATTACTTTATCCTCGATTAAGAAAAATCAGCAAGTCCATTTCTTCTCAGAACAGCCCTCGAGTTCAATGTTTAATTAAAAAAAAAAAAAGAAAATTAAAAATAAAACTATTTTTTTTTGCAGTGGGACCTGTGCCATTTGATCAAATAATCTCTGTGGAGTTATAATGATCACTTCCAACCTACTACAGATTTTCTGGTATGGTGTGTCACTGGTACAATAACTCTTTTTGTCCTTGTGGAACAACTTAGCAAATGTTAAACACAGTCATATTTGGCACCTATGGGAACCTTCAGGAAACTATTTGGCACTCCTTTAGACAACAAACAGATTCTGATTTGTCTGTATATCTGGGATATTGTAAGCCAATCAGTGGCACGTTATCTTGCAATAACTAGTCTAAAATAATCACAATTTTAAATCCAAAGTGGCTCCCTGGATGGGTTCCATAGGCAACTCCATCCCATAGCTCCCGGGATACTTTGAACTTGTTGAGATGCTCAGTATATGTTGCCAGACTTAGATTCTATTTTGGTAAATCATGGGACAATGCTGAAGATGTCTTAAATATTTTACATCTTCCTGAGATCAAATGCTTAAAGTCTTTAATTACTCATTTTACAGATACCTCAGCATGTCTACTGCAAATTAACTTTGAAACAACCAATAGTCTGTCATCCCATAGCGAGAATTTACTGCTTATGTTTTAGCAGTATCTTCAATTGGGCACTCAATATTTTGTTTCAAAGACCTTAGTGGATGCTGTGCTCTCCCTAACTTCACCAGCAAAGGGCTGATCTGATTTCTAACCTGATCTATTTATTGACAAGCTGCTAATTTAGGAAGGTTAGTTAACTAGGTTTAGTTACTTTCACTAGTTCTATCCTTTTCAAACACAACACAGGTTGACGAAAAACATTATCTTTAGATCAGATTTCAATATCAGATTGTAACTAGTGGCCTATATAATCTACCCAATGGGCCATTTCATCATTTCAAGGCATGAGTACTTTTATCCACCACACATGGAACATCCTATGGGCTCATCACCCCAAAAAAGAGCCAATACAACATGTTTGCTGTGGCTATAAAGGAAGGAAAAGTTTTAACTTCAGCAAAGGAGTACTACAGCTGCTAGACAAACATTCATTAATGAATCTCGCTGTTTCAAAGTACAAGCCAGACACATACGTTAATGCTGACAGCTCATCCAGTTTGGGACAGTGTAGCTTTAACGGTTTACCTCCATCTTTACAGTTACCTTAAAACAATATTGTTATCTATGATCTTTACTCACTCTTTTAAAAAGAAAACCATAATTTTAATACTGGAATTTTTATTCTACTCTAATAAGATCTTCTGAGTCAATGCAGTGTCCTATTTATTGGTGCGTTAAATTTCATATTGAATTTTAAGTTACCTTCCTGTAGAACAGGAAGCCTTAGAAGACAGCTGTTCTTCTTCGGATATGATTGTGATTTTTTTATTATTCTAAGACCATTACGCTTTTTCCTGCCCCCTGCCCTGCAGTCCAGAACGAGTTCTTCTAATAGTAACCCAGCATTTTGCTGCTATCAATATGGGAGCAATGAATATTTACATTGTAGAAGTAAAGTTTTGTTGTAAACACACTCCTCCGGCATAATAACTCTCATCAACTTCAAAAGCCTCTGGAACAAGCCCTGATGCTGACTACAAAATTCATTTGAATTACATCACTCTCTGTAAAGGAACAGCATGATACCTACTGTGAAATGAATATTCCTATCATATCAATCTTTTTTAAATTTAGTATCTTAATATGACCCATGACTTAAGTCACCTTTTGCACTGCTTTCTGTTTGATTATAATTTTATCTATTAATCATGTTAATCCAATAGAATCTGCCTTAATCAAATGCAAGTCAATTACCCACTTCATCAAATTATATTTTTAATGAAAGGCATTTTTTAAGATTGAATACCAATTAGGGATGTGTTTAGGGAAGTGTGTCTAGCTTTAGACCACGGGAACACTTGGCTCTCCACCGAGAAGGTAGTTTTCACATCCACTTCCAGGTCAAGTAGTTGGAAGAATACTTCTGACCAGACACTGAATTCACAGGAGACAGTTGTTGCCTGTGCACATAGGCACTGTGCCATCTAAAAAACAATAAATACCTGCATACCTGCTGTCTCTGACCACAGAGAGGCAGTAGGCTTTAGGGGACAGATCATGACTTGCCACCTGAGAATTTAAATGGCTCCACAGGCCAATGGTTGTGAACCTGGGACAATCAGATGTACCAGCCCTGAAGATATTCAGATCCCTGACCCGCAAAAGCTTACTCAGAAAAGCTTCCCTGACCGTAATGGCCAATTTTCTATCCCTTTCAATCCTAAAACTTGGAAAAGCCTAAACCAAAATTCAATCTACAGAACATTATGCAACCCGAGTCATGCATTCTTTTTTTGTTTTACCATATGACTACACCTGAAAATGAAAAGCGACTGAACTGGTAAAGAAAGAAGGCTAACCAAGCAACATAGTGAATCCAAGCTTCTAAATCTAGCATCGAGAACTTTTTCAATTCTTGCAGTTTTTTTCCCCACCTCTTCAGTTCTGATTTGCCTGCGTGTCCTGTAGCTTCTCGCATTCCAGACTTGCTTCCCTGACAGCTCCAGGGAATCTTTCTGAGATTGGCTTAATCTGCAGGCATACCTGTGGAGCAGCCCTTTCAGCAGTCAGTAATTTTTCACCCCAACATCCCTTTCTTTAGTATTTACGATATCCAAAAATAGCCTGTTTACTAAATCAGACACCCCTATTTTAAAATATATTTATGTTACATCAAGGCCCTAACGGTATCAGTACAGAAAAGTTCTGCAGGGAAGAAGGGATGTTACAAGATACACAGACAGGCAGCGTGCGCACGCAAACATTTCACTGGAAGTAATGTCACGGGTTCAGAGGTTCATTAAAACGAAGACCAAGTAAGACAATGTTCTTTAGACATTACACTTGCATGCAAAGCACAACTAGTATAAAGTAACTGGAATTTGTTCCCTCAGGAAAAAAGGATGATGTGCTGCACTTAGCACGCACGTAAGTTCTTTCAGAGTTGCTGAAGAGTCTGCACAAAGTGCATGTTTATCGGTTTAAAACTGAATTTATAAGTGAAGAACTGGAAAGAATAAAGGTAAACAGACGATACAAACAAACGTATTGTTAGGGAACCTCTCAAACTGGTAGAAGAACCCAACAACCTCAGTATTTTGAATGGGTGATGGAGAGATTGCAGCAATCACAGTCTCGGAGGAATTTTTTCGTTCACACTGACTGAATTAGTAGTTTTGAGGAGCAGAAGTGGTGATAACATCTTGATTTTTAACAACGTCTGTGGACAATTGCTTCTCGCGTATTCTAACACAGCAGACACGACTCTTTACCAAGAGCTGTCACCACCCTCTCTTGGTGACCTTCATCTCCTCAGGGAGACAAAGCTCAGAAGTATGAACTTGGCAGTTCAGAAGTATGGCTATCATTCATCTGAGCACACCTGGACAACTTGAAGCTATGTGGTTCCGGAGGCAGCTATGCTGCGTGGAAACGCATAAGGCTCCAGTTTCCACCCAGGACGTGCACAAAACCCCAGTGCCAGACTCTTCACTTGTGGTGGTTTGCTTGCTTCTGATAACACTAACTGGGCTCAACAGCTGTAGGCAACGTCAGCAGACCAGCACGCAGGATACCAGAAGACACCATAATGTTTCACAACGTACTTGGCTATGGGAGAGAAGATCTCCCTCAATATTTGGAGAAACTTGTAAAGCTGCCTCAGGTACGTGTGCTCATATCTAGTTGAAAGGACAGTAGCCTGCAATTGTACACAACCAGGCAACAGTGATAAAATATCCCGACTTCAAGGTGTTTAATGTTCCTACCATTGTTTTTATTTAGTAATCCATCATAGATGCTCTCCTGAAAGCTAACCAGGTTTTAACTTTTTTTTGCCTTTCCCCCCCACTGCTTTCATTGGTTTTACGTTCTAGGTGGAGGCCCTTAATCAGTTTTACTAGACGTTGAATGGCCATGATCAAGCCTTTTAGGCTCTACAAAAAATACCTTGGCTGATTTCAGAAGAACTGAGATTTGCAGAGAGGAAAGACCATCCCTACAGTTGTTCCTCCCTCCTGTAAGCCTCATTTTTTTTCTCTCACTGGGATATGTCAACCTAGTCCTTGGTACTGTCTTAAAACATCCTGGTTTTCAATGTGAACATTTGATATATAATGCAATTATTTTGTTGTCTAAATGAAGGATGTCACTTAACTAAGGTCATTCAACACAGTGAGCTTTTAAAGGACATAAAACCCAAGACGGTGGAGCTTTCTTTTTAGGATTAATTTCAAATATCTCAGATTCAATATTTATGCTACACAGCTGACCAGAAAGAAAACTTATTGGAGAGTGGATCTGTTTAAATCCCTTTAGTTATATACTGAGGACTCAGAAGGCAACAGCTTTTTTTACACAGCAAAGGAAACACTAAGAATGCAAAACACTTGCTCTGGGATTATAGGATGCTAAATAAAATGAAGCGCAAAATACATTTTTTTCTGCAGATAAACTGCAAATAGAAATATTTCAAAGAAACTAACCATTATAAATGAAATTTCATAATTTCATCTGTTGCAATATCATTGACAAATACCTTACTAAAGAAGTCATCTTGAATTATATTACCACTCTCCAATTTGAATTAAATTCACAGTGCTATACACAGTCATTGGGGATGGCTTTTCTGCACCGACTTGTCTGTACAGTCATTTTTATAATCAACATGTCAGTTTGATTACTATGACTAGAATTAAAACAAGGTGAGTTTTAAAACCGTTTTAATATTTTAAATTTTTTTCACATTAAAAAATCTAGTCGTTTTCATTTACCATTAATTTAATCTAAATTAATACTAAACAACAGAGACACTTGGGGCTTTTGAGGGAAATCACGCTAGTCAGTCAGAGCTCAAATGTACTTGCTAAGCTGATTGATGGCATGTAACGTAGTAAACAATCTATTTTCTAGCTCCTAACAGCTACATAATGTCCTTACTTCTTACAGTAACTGGATTGCCAATACAGTATTGACAGAGCAGCACTAAGCCTGCAGCGAAGCCGACCTCTTATCACCATTTTTCTTTCTGGACACGTAACACTGCACTGCTCTCAGCAACAGCACGTTCAGAGGGGCAGTTTTCAGAAAGGCAAAGCTCTCGGCGTACTTCAGTAGACCAGGCTTGCATTGACTAGAAAAATGATTAAAAACTCACTTAAAAATGGGACTCTTCTGTCTCATTGTTTAGGTGCCAGAAAGACAGTGAAAGCCAAGTATTTCCCTTTTCCTGGATGTGGACAAGGGCTGCAGGAGATGTTGGTTCCCCAAGCACTCCCAGGGTGCGTTTGTTGGGTATTGTGGGAGGGACCATAAAACTTCAGAAATTTTGCAAAGCTTTTGAACAAATGTATTTGATTCTATGATGATTCTATGATTTGCTTTGGCCAAGTTCCCAGGACTGAATGCCAAATCCCAGTTAACACAAAGCAAGATAAAATAAAGCTTTTTTAAACAACTGCAGGTATCTTCAGGATTCTGTAGAATCGAGATATCTTGAATGTCTTTTGCTGAGGTTACAGGAACTCATCCTCTGAAAACATGTGGATAAAAAGAAATGAAGTAAAACATGCTGTATATACATTAAGTCACTGGATTATGCTATGTTTCAGAAAAAGACGTTCTGTACAGCAAAGCCTCACAGAGCCTCCCTTCAAAGGAAGCTGAATCTGTAAATATTCTTCAGCTCAGTGTCACAGCAATTTTTGTTTATTTTTCCACTATACGTTACAGTGCAGTGCTTTAGTCCTTTATCAGAACCACTGACTGTTCAGAATAGCATGTTTTTTGAAGCAATAAGCACTGATTTAACTGAAGATCAGTGTGCACTTAGATTTTTACACCATAAAAGATAAGGCTCAGATTTATATGGGAAACAAATGCTATTACAGCATATAATTAATACCAAAAAAAAGTATTCTCCAGGCTTAACTGTCCTATACAGTGACAAAACAATAAATTTATGTTTTAAGTAACTACGTAGAATTAGGCACAATTTTTTGTAGGATTATTGCCCACCAAACCAATACTGAACTCCAATTTTGTTAATCGGATTCTAATCCCTGACCGATATTCCCCCCAACCCCACCCTCCACATTCTCAACAACTTCATTTTTCTTTCTGAAAGCCTCTTCCTCAATCAGGTACAAGGAGTGAAGAGCGTCGACATTTGTCTGTGCTCTTGATTGTCATAGGATTGTCAGGGTTGGGAGGGACTTTAAAGATCATCTAGTTCCAATCCCCTGGCATGGGCAGGGACATCTCCCAACAGATCAGGCTGCTCAGAGCCCCATCCAGCCTGGCCTTAAAAAATTCCAGGTACGGGGCAGGTCTGGGATAAAGTAAATTTTGTTACTCGGTGCTACGAAGCTTCTAGCCATACTTTTAATCCTTCTGTTCACCTATTATCCTGGAGTTGTTACAGGAACCAGTTCTAACTTTGTTCTAGTCTATACAGCTCTGAGATTTTTCCCAACTTCCCCTCTTTACATCACCCCATTGTTTTGGGGATATGCAGCCAACTGGTATTACACAGAAAAAGACAAGTCGACTTAAATCTGACCTATTAGGACTGCAGTACTCCAAGTCTCCCCCAATAATTCCTACTCTCAGTTACATGGCCTAGTTAATTTTCCCCTCCACACTTTCAAACAGAAAGACGTCTCTAAATCTGAATGAACGATCTCAACTTCACCCTATGCTGAATACCCTGGGCTCCGCGTTAATATCCTTAAATAGTTCGGCTTTACAAGTAACTGCCGCGCAATGAAACCTCACCTATGCTTACTCCCTTGAGTTGGTCGTTCCTGCCGTTATAAATGACATCCAGATCAATTTCTCTGGCGCAAAAGGGTATTTCCATCCCTCTTTAACCCTGGTTGAAGATAATTAAACTGCACGATTCTCTTGAGCCCATGGCGATTTAGCAGGAGAGTTTTGCATTTCCATCCGGCCCTACTAGAGAAGCCAAGTGCCTGACTAATTTTGTGCATGTGAGCACATGACTGTCTGAGCCGTTCCATTTACATCAGTCAGACTACTTACATGCTTCAGATTAATTACACATTTAAGGCAGATTTGCCAGTGATTACCATTAATTGCAACTGCAGTGATTTAGGTCCTTCCATGAGAGTTAGCAAAACGCATGTGCCGCCTTCTTCATTACTTTTTTTCCTTTTTATTTAAGCCAAATGACCTCCTTGAATTCACAGGTTCCAAAAAAAGCGAACAAACCCCCTGATGTCTCAAGACACAGCTGTCCTACTGCAGTCAAATCTTACGAGTTCCAGAGGTGTATTTTTGCAACGGTCAAGTTGGCAACACCAGCAGCTAAAGAAGTGAGAGGAGCTGATTTCACAGGTGTATCCTCATTTCAGCCCACACAAAGCAGGTGTCATGTACAGCAGCAGATGGTTTAGGGAATTAATAGCTTGGCTGTGGAGTCATTACTGTAGACATAAACGAATGAGAGCTCTACTACGACGTAGCTGGGTGTATTCCTACACCATCCTTCCCTAACATCAGAGGTGGGGTAAAAAAAAAAGGCAAAAAGTAGCTGCAGAGAGTACAAACTCTTAGACTTCAAAAGGAAGAGGAGACCCCAGTATGGCTGAGCTGGCACATAACTGCTATGCTCCAGACTAGCAGTCTTTTAAGGAAAAATCATTGCAGTTGACAGACTTTTGCTGCTGCTTCTTTTCCTGACTCACATGCACTGTCATGACTACGAAACAGTAATTTTACAGAGGTTTCTGAAAGATTATCGGCTCTAAGTATAATGGAAAAGGACAAGTTAAAACAATACTATATTTTTATAATGCATCTTCTACACTAAATTCAATTTAGGACTGGTAATGATATGGCCTTTTTCTTTAATTTCTGCAAAGGACTCCCTTTATCCAGCAAATGTGTGTGGTGAAGAGAGACTGAGAGGGAGGGAAAGGAAGAAAACAAGGGGCTTATAGTGGTATAAAGAGATTGAGACTTTAAGGAGTCAAGTCAATTTTCATCCTGATTGATCATAACCAAATTCAGTAATTTCCAGTTAAAATACCACTCCAAGAGGTCTCGGTGCTGTAGGCCAGCATCAGCAAAGCTCAGCTTCAGCCACCATCCTGACTGATGTTAGCAGAGCTACTTTCACAAACTGCGTGAAATGGTCCTAAAGCACAGGTAAACAAGTACAGAAACACAGAATCACTTTATTAAAACAACCCTAAATGATACAGCCTCACATTTTTCTCCTAAGCCCCGTCCGAGGGCACCATGCATTCTGAGATGTAACAAAGAGATATACCGAGTTTAGCTTTAGTAAGCTTTTATTAAGTGGGGCTGGTATTTTCTGACTCTTCTGTGAGCCTGATTTCCTATCCCAAGACAGCCACTTTTCATGTCACAAAAATGTTACTGGCTCCACATCGATTGCTAACCTGACATTCGAAAATCATCAAATAAGTAGCTCAAGGAAGGAAGGAGAAATTTGCACCCGATTCTTTCAGGTTCTTCCCGTCTTTTTTTATTACTTTTTTTTTTGCCAGTAATAACAAACATATAGCTGGAAATTCAGAACATTCCAGAGCTTCACTTCAGATATAATGCCATAGATTTTGGTACAACCATCACCAATTTCTGCCATTAAAATTCAACTTTCGGCCACTAATCTGCTACACCAAAGCCACATAAAACAGTTTGCGTTAGTCATGGTTCCTCAGGAAAAAGAAAACCCTCTCTGGTGCCTTATTGAAGCTTAACAAGTAGAAATTTTTCAGAACAGCAATGAAAATTCTCAGACCAACACACACAGTACCTGAAAGGTGAAGATACGTGTTTGTATTATGACATATTTACATCTATGCAATAAATACTGTCATGACCGGTGTCTGGTATTTAGTGATTATCTAAAACATCCTTATCTTCAGAATCACAATTTCTAAAATAAATTCCAATCAATAGCTGGGGAGTTTTATTTGTCTACTTTATATTCAACTTGCCATATTATAAATTAGAATATTTTAAAAATATATGTATATTTTTACATTCTGAAAATGAAAGAATATGTCCTTCTAACAATTACGTGAAAAAGTAAAAATTACGGATATGAATTTACAGCTATGTATCCATATTTATATCTACATTTAAATGTTTCTGTGTATAGCTAAAAGACATAAGAAAATGAGAAATTTATAGTTTATCTATACACATAATAAAGGCAAAATAAATACAGTGCAGTCATTTTATATTATCCTTTTGATCTATAGGCTACCAGTGGAAGACATAATCTTTTATTTATATTATGTGAGGTAAAATTTTGAAACAGGATTTTCTGTGTCTATCTTCCTGCTCACTTCATAATTAAGCCTGTAGGGCTGCATGGTTTATTTTTTAATGCTGTACTTGTCAATTTCTGTTATCTCTAATTTAAAGTTCACAGCTCCATAGATCGTCAAAATATGAGGGCAAAACAATTTCTCTATATATATATATATTCAAAAAAAATACATAGAACATTTTGAGTTGAGGGAGTGGTTAAGTTTTCCTGTATGGTCTCTTGAAGATTTTGTTTCAAGCAGTGCTGATTTATGAAGCTGGAAAGGGAGTACAAAGCTCTAGTGACATCTGCTTTTCCTCCACACTTCCATATCTTTTCCCATTCCCTATATATATATATATATATGAGGCAAAATTTTTGTCTTCATTAGTATGTTAGCGGTTTTAATTTAGCTCCGAACTTGCTAACACAATTAGTTAAGATCAGCTCTGCCACTCGCTATGGAGAGAAAGCATCTCTCATTTTACACAAAACATTACAAGGTCAGATCGGCGCCTTTCATCTCTTCCCACCTTCACCAGACTGAACAATAGGCAGCAATAATCCTGTGATATCCACAACTAATTTATCCAACGAGAAGACAGGTAGCACTCTGAACCGCACTGCCGCCTGAATAGGTGCAGTAAATAAGCAGCTTAATGGTAGCCTTTCAGGCAGGAGGGCAACATATCACAGCGTGGCATTTTTATAATCTTCTTGGCATGCCTACAGCCAAGAGCACATAGCTGAGCGTATGTTCCCTCTTCTGTCGGGCTTAGGATGCATGTAATCGTTAGATTGTGACACATTGTGCCTTTAAGCAAGTTTAACTGTTTTATATCCCCTCTGATCTACAGCTTTGTACATCTGTTAAGTTGCCTCTTCAACTTCAGTCAGCACATCTGTGGAGCTGAGCTTTCTGAAGCTCGTTGCGTGGCTTGGGTTTTTGCGCAGCGTTGCTTTGTATCTGTCCGGTGTTTATTTGCAAGGAATACCTTTTGTATTAGCGTGCTTGCTGAGTGAGAGCAAAAGACCGGAGTTGAATCTGCATGGGACATTTTCATCCGGCAAAGAATTGAGTGGGGCACTAGGAACTTGCTCCAATAACTCCAATTATAAATTGGCCCTTTGCTTTACGTCCCTGAGCAGAGGGAACGTCTTTTCCCCACCCAAAAGACGATTTGCTCTAAAGGCAGAAAGGAGTCTGTTATTGGACTTCTCCCACCAAGTCCCCTAGGAACACTGATGAAATAGCCCCAATTATGGATAGATGCCCTAATTTGAAGGTGCCCTGACTAGCATCTTAACCTCCCACCGATGTTGGCCGGGTTTCACATACTCATTACACATCAACTTGCCTCTCGGCATTTTGTCCTCTGGCACGAAGCAGCCCCGTACCAGCCAGCCTTCCCCAAAACTACTGCACAGAGCCTCACCCAAGTAGTGCTGGGCAAAGGGGTGAGCCAGCAATGCAGAAACCCCTTTGACACCTAGAAATACTTGCAGGAGTCCTCCACAAAGCAGTGTGTATCCACCATGACGGCAGCCTGAAGATCCCCGCAGAAAGGCTGATCCTAAATTTATTTTATACCGCTGTCTTGTTGCATTCCGCTCTGCGGTGAAAGCCTTCCTAGAAATGGCAGGTGTAGGGGAAGAACACCTGAATGCTCCCTAGTACAGCAGGACTGAATAACGCAGAGACGGGGTGATGACATTTAAAGCTCCCTGTAAGCATAAACTCAAAGTCTCAGCTTCTACCATCCTACCACCAAAATGCAAAGATCCTACAGTAAACCTTAGGCTAAAATAGTTCTCTCTGCACATATTTGTCAGCTTGCTTTCTGCTTTTTTTTTTTTTCCTGAGGAACTTTTCCAAGCGTTGGAGGAAATGCTGAAAATGAATAATATAGGAGGTCATGAATCCTTGGATTTATTCCCACCTTGTACTGAAAGCCATGAAATATTATTTTGTCAGTGAAAAGTTATAAACTGCCCCCTACAAACTGCTACTTAAACAGAAGCCTAAGCAGAGCCAACAATATCGAGGTATGTGCGAAAGCAGTTCTTGTCCTACCCCAGTGGTCAGCACAGCTCAGTCTCCCTGCACAGTTGGTTAAAGAGAGTACAGCAAAGTTCTCACACGAGAGGAGCAGCAGCTTCCCCAGCCAAAATTACTGTGGGCAAAATCTTGCCTAGACCGACATCAGTGACAGAATTCCCCATTACCTTTTAAAGAAGCCAAGTAAGAGAAACTCAGGCATTAAATATCCGCTTTCCTGCAGGATAATTTCTTTTGAGATACTGCCCAGATATGGGTACAGTTTTTAGCTACCAAGATATCAGCAGAGATCATAACTACTCACTTAAAAAAAAAACCTCCAGAAAATTATATTAAGCTACAGACACTGCTTTTTGATTATTCCCACAGCTGGGATTTCATCCACTCGTACAAAAATATCTCCACTTCAAACCGAGAGGCCCGAGAACTGGAAGAGAAGCCTTCAGGTTAGGCAAGATCAAACGATACCAAAAGCAAGTCTGTGAGGAAGTGCTTGTTTCTTAGAATTACTCTGATGCAACAGTTCCTTATCTAAAAATGAAGTACGGTGCTGGACAAAGTGATTAAAGAAAGGAAACGCTTCTGCCTAGGTTGCCTCACCAGGATCCTTTCATACATGTTGTCATCCGACCGGTTGATTGACCGGTGTTGCAGGATTAATCATGAGATGTCCTGAGCACCTTCTCCCAACATGGCCATTCAGCTGCCAAGTTTGCCTTTTTAAACAGCTCTTCCACAGTCATAATATTTTGTCGCCCAGATGAGTTTCCCCTCTTTTCTTCCTCCACGACACCTTTCACGCGCTCCCCAAAATTATACCCTACGTTTATCGGTGATGAATTTTCAAGAACGGTGCAAACAGAGTTCCCACTGCAGCATCATTACTCCTTTGCTTGGCAGAGAGGTAGAAAAGAGCTTGTCTGAGCTGGCAACCATCAAGCTTTACAGTCGAACAAATTCCACAACTGTAATGAAAATCCAAAGACCTGGAAACAATATACTGAGCTTCCCTGACTAATTTTATTATGCAGACACACTTAATAGCTCCTGTTACAATCACATTTATAGCAGGAAAACAGTATTGGATTGTGACTATCACACTAAATCGACATGGATTATCAGTCATTAAAAAGGAACAAAATTAGCAGCAAGCAGTAATATTTTACACTTATCAAATCTACAGCTGGTCAAGGTTCATTACAATACTGTGCAATAAAGTCAGGAAGCATTGGCTCATTCTACAGAACATTTAAATCTCTATTGTATTTGTGTAGGATATAATTTCTGATGGCAATAAAGCCTAATAAAAGTTACACCCCGATGAATAAAGTGTTAATAAATTGACCCAAGACATTTAAATGGCTAATTATATTTGAGATAAAGGAGGATTCACTTGTTTCTGTGGATTGTTTGAAGCTGTAGTCTAACCAGCTAACTAACCAACTACAAAATTATTTTATATAAATATATCTCTGCGATATAAAATATTAATATTTCTAGCTCCTTTTTCAATAGATTAATAATTAATCAGAATTTCCTAACACATTTCCTATTCATCAAAAGACTCATACCTCTCTTTAAAATGTCCAAGCTTTGCATAACTTTAACTATTCCCTAGATTTGATTTTATTTGAAAGTATTTACGCCAGCTATCCTTGAGCTTTTCCGTAGACCCTTTCAGTAAGTAAAAGAGGTACTTTATTATAAAATAATAGTACTCTGTTCCAATACTAATAGCAGTATTACAAAATGTGTGTAAAAACACAGACCAAACAAGCACACCGACCAGGTCAGGGGATTCTCATGGGATAATTACTGCCATGGGCCTCCCAAAATCCTGAGCTCGAGTCTAAAAATCAAGAGTTACAGTAGACAATACATACTTCCTTTGACTCATTCCTTATTTAAAAAAAAAAAAACAACAAAAAACAACAAAACACAGAAATCCAGGAGAATCTTCCACCATCACATAGGCAAGTACTCCCATACTTCTAAGCCTCACTCCCCAATAGGAAGCAGCAGGTTACGAAACGGCTTCTTTAAGTAGCAACAACTCTAAAATATTTTCCAAACTGCCCCATAGAGTTTTGGAAATTTTTGGCGATTTTCTTCTCCAAACACAGCAGAGACAACCAAAATTGTCACAGTCCTCTGACCCAAATGGAATTGGCCAGCAGGGTCACTGTTTTTCTGGGTGCTGAGTTCTAGGGGCTGGAGGAATGGTGATTTGCGTGTGGAAGATGATTGGAGTGGTACAAAGAGAGACAAAATGACAAAGAATGAACCTCTCTCAAAAAAAAAAAAAGAAAAGATAGGAATTACTAAAACTGATGTCTCAAGTTTGAGGGTTTTTTTTATAAATTGAGGGGAATTTTACATAGGAAATAGAGAATGTTTTCCACATCACAGATTGAAAGTTTCTAGCTGTTGCTCAGTAATCTACTTATTGCCAATATGGACTTAGTCTTTTTGTTCCATTTGGTAGACAAGTGCACAAGAACTGCAGTTCCTTACAAGATGGGAATTTGATTTTTGAGTGGCTTAGGCTTATTTTGTGTTGAGTTTAAAACTGAAATCTACTACTGCTACTCAGATCACTTAACAACGGAGAGAGGGGGACATTTCCCTCTCAATAGTTTTTTCCTTTTTTCTCTAGGATCACTGAAGGGAGTCTCTTTACCCAGCTGAGTGATACGTTTTACAGATCAGATGACGTGTAGACAGCCTCTCTGCCTGGCTTGACAGTCTTTAGCTGGAAGATTACTTTAATTA
Source organism: Apaloderma vittatum (assembly GCF_000703405.1). Classification (NCBI taxonomy): domain Eukaryota; kingdom Metazoa; phylum Chordata; class Aves; order Trogoniformes; family Trogonidae; genus Apaloderma; species Apaloderma vittatum. Next base: position 24,582 of record NW_009699793.1, read on the forward strand.
GGACCGTATTGAACACCCTGAACCAAGTCACTACAGTTTGCAACTTTTGTCTGTCTCCTGTCGCACTTCCAGGTCAATGAAGCATTTACAGACAGGCAGATATTTCACGACCATCCTGAGCCTTCAGGATATTGCTGACATCTTCTTTGTCTCATCTGTTGTGATCTTCTTCGTATAGCAGGATATGCAGCAGTGATAGAGGAGAAACTTGTGGTTTTAAAAAGGTTATTCTCTTTGCAACTGCCTGTGCTTTCGGAGCATTTCTGTGCTTGCATCAGGCAAACACAGCCTCCTGCTCTATAACCACTGTGTGCTTTTTATAGACATGGTTTTAGCATATCGTAAGTACCACTGTCATGACCATGCTCTTTGCCATTTGGTCTGTTTGGTCAAAGTAGCTGCTCAAATCACAGCTATTTCCTGAGGTACCTGCAAACTCCCCTCCAGTGAGCCCCACTCTCCTGGGCTCCGCGTCATCAGTGCTGAGCAGGGTGGGCAGCTCTTCCTTTTCTTCTCGTTGCTCCAGCCTAAACCAACAGCGCTCAGCCCAGAGGGATGGAGAAGGAGCAACCTCAATGGGTTCCAGCTTCTCTTCCTTTCTTTCAGTTCCCTAGACCCTAGGAGTGAACCACCTTAAAGTCAAGATGCTCTCTCAAGGTACCTTAAAGAACATCAGTAAAAAGTATTTTGAAATATTTCAGCCAAGTCTTTATACTTTGTGTGATGTCGTAATGACTAGACATCACATGAAATCAGAATAAGTCTCTAGACTTACTGCAGTGGTATGAAAGCCCACCTTTGTGATTCTGGTGTATTTCTGTTCTACATACAGCGCTAGACAGCCGCCTGTCTATATACGATATTTTCTAATGTATGAAAAACCAGCTTATGTCCTTTAGTGGAAGCATTCATGTACTGAAGGAAAATTTCACTAGGCACACCCACTGAGACCCAAACGGGTTTCTTACCTAGGGTAAACACTTTCTTCATTAAAAACCTGTAAAAATTCCTACATTATTAACCTTGTCCAGTTCTGTCAGTAGATAAATAAAATATTAGCGATCAGGATGAAAAAAATAGCTCATAATATTTAACATAAGAAAACCTGCATATGGTAAACACATAAATCACAGGTGGCTAACGTTTTATTACGTTGCACTTACACAAACATGCAAAAGTATAAAAACTTTACCAGAACAACCCCATATAAGGCACTCTAAGCCCACGACAATTTACCAGCTAACAGTTGCAATATCTTGAGTTCCTAGGTCACACATTTCTTGTGTAACTGAGGGTTTAAGATGGGGTACAGTAAAGGCAAACATTCTGGACCTATAGTTACTGTCACTGAAATGAGACTGACATTCCTTTATTTTCCGCAATTCCATGCAAAAAGTCTTGATTTCACATTCAAGAGCAAATGCTTATCTTGCTCAGGAAATCACAGTGTGAAACATCCAATTGATATTGCTGTTGTTAAATGGAATTTGAAGTGTCAATAGCTGCAAACCCAGTATTTACTTTTCCCCCTTTGATGTTTTTTTCAAATTTCTGTACTAAAATCCCAAAAGCCTAAGGGTGTTTGTTCTTATTCAAAACAGCTTCAGTCTCATCAATGCGCTACCTTAATTCTTTGCATGCTCAATTTCCTTCTTAAAAAGATATCTGCATTGTGTGTTTTGGAAACGGATTACCAAGCAGGTGTTAGATTCGAAATGCAGTAGAAAGTGGAGACAAGCAAGCGAGCTCCCTGGTAAGATCCCACCTGCCGGGAACACCTGGGCAGGCAGAAGAACCTGCAAGGATCTCTCGGATCATCCTTCATCAATACCCAACACAAAGAGCAGGTTTCAATGTAGTTGCCATTCCGCTGCTCCCGGACCTCAGTATCCCCCTCGTCTGTTTTATTAGTCTGCAAATCCTTAAGAAAAGGAAATTTGGGGAGGTCGCTAAGACCGCTTGGGACTTTCTGAGTTACACAGAATTATCTTCTACGGACAGAGTGGAAAAATATTTCCACTTTCCCTCACTGAAGCAGCACTGTTCTGAGTACCTTGAAGTGTCCAGCTCTTCTGGGGAGCCTGGCAGAGTTAGGCATTTGTTTTCTCTTTCTTTTGGGAAGTATCTCTAATGTCTCCAGCAGTATTAAACTGTTTGACTTACAAATTGCATTACAGACATCCAGTATGAACCGGGTTCATCCCACCTACACATTAAATATCTCGATTTTCTCATAGGAGCCTCTGTAAATAAGCAGCTTGAGCGCTCATAATTTATTTCAAATATCTTTCCCTCTGTTTTCCTTAGTTATGGTAGAGTTCCACAGATTACTCCATTTCCCTAGTTGTTCAGGAAGGGTATGCTGTAAGGCTTTATTTTTAGTGTCACACTGACCTAGCTCAAGACAGCGTAATTCCAGGGCTAGAAAAGGCAGTTCAAACCTACAAACTCTTGAACAAGCAACTAACTGAAAGTCACTGGGACTGTTCATATGTTCACAAAAACAGTTGTACAACCTGTCCTTTCTTTAACATGCCATTAACAGCCATCACATTACAGCATTAGAGTAAAAATGCATTAAAAAAAAAACCCACCAAACCAAATCACCTCACATTCTAGAAGCACAACCCACGAATACGAAGGGAGAGTCCTTAGAGAGGTAGGGAAATCATCTTTGGCAAGACAGATCAGTCCCTGAAAGGCAAATGCAATAACATTTATTCAAGCAAGACTTTGATCTTCTCAACTGAAGTGTTGTGAAGTTCTCTCTTTTTTTTTTTCCCCTGCACATAAAAATATTTTCATTACAGCCTGGTTACTTGAACAGAGACTACTGAGAACTCCAGCTTAAGAAGACCTGGGAGTACTGGAATTTCAAACCATCTGTTTGCACCAAAGGCACTCCCTGGCAAAATCCAGGAGTTCTACACGCTCAGCTTAGGCTTAGCTTTATTTACTTATTTATTGAAGCTAGGTTTTCTAAGCAAGTGTACTACATATCCACACTGAAAATATAAATTAACAATGAATATTTATGGTGTGAATTATTCACCTTGGGGTTTTCTTAAATAAAAAAAAAAAAAAATCAAAAAAAAATCTTCAAAACTACGGCAAGAAATGCAAAGAGAAGCACAACCAGACGTGAGGAGACTGCAATGGAAAAGAGAAGCCAGCCTGAGCTTTCTTCTGATTTAGCCAGCTCACAAGCATCTGACTAATCTTCAGTGCCTTCGGATGCCACCTTGGCAGAAAGTAGAAATCCTCTGTCGCAGCAGAAAGCATCTCAAAGCAATTTTTAGTCCAATTTTGCATCTCTAACTGGGCTCACGTAGCTTTTTCTATTGTTGCTAGTCCATGCCTGTGGACATACCTTCATGGCTATTCTTGAAGACAAAGGCACTGGCAGGTGAATGTCAAATGGAAAAAAAGGTGACTGCTGTGAAACAAGTTTGGAAATTACTGTAATAGATGCAGAGTATTTGGAATAACAGAATATCTAGCTGAGAAGGATTATTCCACGTTGCAAAGTTTGCTGTTTCTGACAGAGCCTTCCAGTAAAGAAGTAAAAGTTGCCTTTTGCTAGGACACCCACCATATCGGTATTTGCCCGAATGCAGTCCGACTTCTAGGTATAGCAGAAAAAAAATAAATATCTAAAAGCATGCATGAGGGAATGGCAAATCACTGTCAGCTCTCCTCACCACACCACTTTGCAAATACTGAAACAAGGAGCTGGAAACACACGCAGTATTTCATCAGCAAGTTTCCAAGTAAAGTGACTGTCCAAATACTTTCTTTCCCAATCAATCTACACCTCAGTGAAAGAAAGTCTGCTAGTCAGTGTCTCTTCTGCATCCTTCCTTGCAATTTTCCTTGGGCCTCTGAGCAGGAATCAGACTGTGCAGACACACAGAGAGTTTACAGAATTGTCAAGGACGGACCATTCTCCCAGATTAAACAATATTCACTCTCTGTCAAAAGCTCAGCTTCAAAACTGAGGAGAACGAGATGCTGCTTAGACCTTTCTGTGTATGACAGGATGGATAAACGCAAGACTTCTCTGCCTAAAGGGATCCAGATAATGAAATAATCTTTAATCTTTGTCCCTTCAAGGCACTCTCAACACCTGTTATCCTTGATACTGTCACAGGCAAAAAAAGTGTGTGAATTCCTCTCAAGGCTGGTAATTATTTCAGCTAATTACTCATGTGGATGTGGGGTGATTACCAATGCTCCTTCAGGTGCAACACTGGCCACTTTTATTCCAGCTGGTGTTTCACAAAGCAGGAGAGCTGCTGTTCCCCCCTTCTCTATTCTTACAGAAAGATGAACTCCCATGCTATCTGCACTACAGTGAAACAGCTTGGCCATGTGGTTAAAACTGAGTCTTCAGCAAATCATTTTACAGTCAAAGATTACTGACTTCATTGTTACATGCAGCGGTATCTCGGTGTTCATTATCTTTCTGCATGAGCATTGGTTTTTTACTGCACTCCCGAACCACCCTTTCCTCAAGCCAGAATCACCTTTAGCTCTCTCTCTCCACGTGAACCCAATCTCTAACTAAAGTGTTTTAATTTGGCTTTTTTTCTTCCTAAATCACCTGTGGTTGCAGATCACAAATACTCCTGTGATGGACAGCAAACACATGCTGGAATCAGGCTTTTTGGTGCAGCTCTGGCTAAGGCACAGAGTGTGGGAAGTTCAGTTTTCTGTGCAGAGAGATGCCAAGACAGTACCTTTTCTTCATAACTTCAAAATTCTTTCAGAAAAAAAGCCTCCTTTCCAGGCCCTTCTTGGAACCACAGGCTAAAATCAGGCCAAGTTGTTTTCTGATAAAGAGCTCAGACTTCTTTTCCTCTACTACAAATCGTGTCTTCAGTAAGTATCTCTACCTCTGTTCAAGCAAGCAAATACCAAATAAACATTCTTTAGCCATCAGCCAGGGTGCAAGTATATGGCTATGTTTTAGTACAGAGGCTGCTCATTTGTCTCAGCTACGAATTTTGGATTTGCAGCAGTTGAGTCGGTTGTTGTTATACCCACACCCAAATAGAGTTCAGCCCAACCACAGGAGTATTTATTCCTCCTTTTCTCTTCCCCTTGTTGTATCCCTTCTGTGTAAGACATGTCAGAAGACATCAATCAGGCAGCAAAGAATCCTCCTTGAGAGCAAGCTCGACCAGGAATAATGCTCTCTGCCAAACCACAGACAATTCTCAAACTCATGAGAACAAAACAATACAGAACTATTAATCACCTCTTTAAGACTGCTACTCATTTCTGAAAGGTGATGTTTGGTATGGTCTCCAGGGGAGATTTTGGTTTTCCAAGTTCTTAAAGTCTGGTGGAGGGAACACTGAATCCAGGCTCTGAAATGAACGCTCATGTAAGAAGAAAAGCACAAGAGTTTCCCCCAATTATCACAATCTCCGATACTGCAGGAAAATTCACAGACCCATCCAATGCAACCACAGCGATGCTCTTCCCTGACCTCATTCCCATGCAGCAGGGAACCCTCTCTGAGCCAGGGGAGGTCTGCAGCGTCTCCAACTCTAAAGATATTCAAAACTTGACTGGGCAAGGCCATGAGCAACCCTATCAGTTCTGAAATAAACCCTGCTTTGAAAGGTTCCTCGGTGGTCTTTTGTGTTTAGCAGAGGTACTGGTATTACTGGAGGTGCATGGGTATGGGTATAAATAAGTCAGTCACCTGCAGGTCGTGAGCCTCTTTTCCTGGAGTGTAACTCCTGGGGGCAGGAATACCCAGGGCCCAGGCAGGGAAACTACTCTACAAGCAGCCACTGTTCAATCAGCACACAGCCATCGTTGGATGAAGAAAGGGGCAGCAGCAGCTGGGGTTCTGCTCAGCTTGAATTTCCATTCATGTGTCTGTACAAACAGCAGCACAGGTCCTTCAGCGCTGCTCTTCTCCACAGTAGGGCAAGCTTTTTAAAATTTATATCTTGTAAAGAGAAATAAAGGAATAGTACATTCCCTCCGCTTTCTGAGAGACCTTTGTTCAAAATGATAATAAAAACATTTTTTACTTGGAAGGAGCAACATGGAAATAGAAGAAAATGTATTATTTTTATTTATTTAATTGGTTTTAGTCTTCTAAATGTTAAATTACATAAAAACACAGTACTGTAAACCAGTCATTTTAATGCACAATACGGCACATTGCTTTGATTTTCCATTTTAATACTCACCACTCTGAGACTGCTTCAGGTTCTTAAATAATTGGGAAGCCCCTCAGAATCCAGTGGTCATTAGCAGCTAAAGATCCTAAAGAGCTGCAATGCTCCAAGCAGCAGAGTGGTTTTATACTCTTAAAGAGGCAATTAAAAGTTCTGTATTGTTTTGTTCTCACCAGTTTGCGAATTGTCTGTGGTTTGGCAGAGGGCATTACTTCTGGTCGAGTTTGCCATCAAGGAGGATTCTTTGCTGCCTGACTGATGTCTTCTGACATGTCTTACACAGAAGGGATACAACAAGGGGAAGGAGGAAGCCGTCCGTAGGCTCTAGTTCTGCTCCCTGCAAACTAAAAAAGTCCTTTGAGAGTCACCAATCAGGAGCACATCCCCTCGTTATTAGCATCAGTAGTCTTACATTCTCTACAGCACCTACTTCTGCCTGGAAGATAGGGGTACAAGAGGGGGATTCTTTAGACTGTATTTAGGCAATTGATGTTGTACCACCACACGTGTCTCTTCAGGACGTGATCTAAAAAAATGATCCCTGCTCTCCCCGTATTTCCAGCTCATATTCTGACAACACCGCAGGAATTGTCTTTGTTTTTCTGCTTGCTTTCTACCATATAAGATTCACTGCCATTCAATCCTCTGGCTATTCCTCCTGTAACACCGAAGAGGTTCAGCTCACCACTTCTGGTGGTTCTGGTCTTGCTTTTCACCTATTAGCTGGTCAAACTGGAGTGAACTGTGGCCACTACCACAGGAAATTCTTGCCAACCTACTGGTGCTTCAAGTATTCCTAGGGACCCTTGATCTTTGAATTGTTACCCTTGTTCTGGTCCATTTACTTCCTCAGGGGACAGCTGAACAGAATCTGGAGACATACAAAGGGAAGGTCTGTTTATTGACTGCCAGGAAACCTGTTTTCTCTTTTCTGATCTCACAGCTACAGACATCACAGGCTTTCGTTCCAGTGCCTTACTCCCTGTTCCATGCTTGCAATTTTTATTAATCAGCAGGGAGGATTTTCTGGAATCCAAACTCACAGAGAAAACACAGGCTTTTTACTGAATCTCACCTCAGAAATTGCCCCTTTTGTCTTCTTCAGCTATGAAACATTTGGTTAAAGGCTCCTGGGGATTCTTTAACTTGGTCTCTCTTTGGATGTTACCTTACTCTTAGTTGGTGGCCGTGTTAATCGGATGGTACGCTTACAAAAACATCTTTGTCCAACAACAAGTATCTTACCACAGGGGGGAGCACAACTTTAAGGGTAAATCAAATAATCAACAGTAGGTCCCAACTTTGTGCTGAAGTACTTCAGCACTGTAGGTCAGCTGGAAATATCCTGGGTTTCAAAGTACTCAAGAGAGTGAACCCAGTGACTGAGTTCTTACTACATCATTTCTGGCCACGGCCCCTTCTACATCACAGAGAGAGATGTCAAGCAAGCACTGGCAGCTGATGAGCCAGATGTGGAAAATCCATATGGGTCAACTGAAGATACTCTTATACGTATTAAAATCTGGAAAGTGTGTATACATGAACGCATTTTCCTTAGTTTGCTGAATAAACATATGAAAGCCTCCTTGGCCTTTCTTTTCTGAGTGAAAGCAGCCAGTCAAAGAGAAAAAACACGTCAAAAAATCATTCTAGATTACTACTCAAGTGAAGATTGTAATAGTCAACCTGCTAATTAATAGGTTTAAAATCATGAGATTTCACAGAACTGCTTTGCTGACTTCTAAATTATTAGAGTAGTAGAACATGAGATCAAGCTGATACAAGAAAAAATATTTACAGCTTCCAGTATTTGCTTTTACCATCAAAGAAATCCTATAACTTGTATAAAAGTTCTAATATAAAAGTTACTATCCCACAGCCTCTTGAGATGACCTATAACATGCAGGTGCATGACATGACTCTTATCAGATGCAATCTGCAATCAGTTGATTTAGACACACAGAAATACTGCAGCAGTATTGCCTCAATATCTAAAGACAACTTTTTAAAAGTAAATATTCTTTATTTCTTGAGCTTAGTGACAACATGTTCCTTTTCTACCTACATTGGTGCTCCTTGGATGTTCTCTGCATCCTTAAACATCAATCAAATACACCCCTCGGGATGACCTTTAGCACTTAACTGAAATTTTTCTATCAAGAACTCTTTTCTTGACTCAGCTTTTCATTGCAAAGTCTTACTGCAGTTCAACACAGCGGATGCGTGTGACAAATCTTGGATTATTAAATACAAGAAGAATTCACGGCTTCCTGTTCAGGACTCAAAAATTGTCGATTCCAGCCCAATTTGGTTTGGGTCTACAACCCAAACTAAAATCCCAAGGCACATGAGGATCTCTAGTCCAAATGGCCTCATTCTGCCACATGAGGGAAGCCAAAATTGTCAGGTAAGATGAGTTTAAGAAAAACAGTCTAGAAAAAAACATAGTAACAACAACCGCCTAGGAAAAAATGCCTATAAATTACCTAGAAAAGACCTGAAGTGCTCTCTGATACCTGGGCTAAGGAAAAGCAGCAGCTTACTAAACAGCATTTATGGGAAGGAGTCTGTCGATGGGTAATTTTGCTGCAGACAGGCTCTGTAACAGAGCATCTGCTGCATGCCCTGTGCTGGGAATTTTGCTATACTGCCGGCAGTTTCACTGAAAAGACCAGAACTAAAGAGAACAGGCAACCAGTCAACCTCCACACAACCCTAAGAGACTGCATTGTCACACAAAGCTACACTCGGCATGTTTCCTTATGCTGAAGGCTGGTAAAACTCAAGGAACCAAAGAGATACCTACAACCCAAGAGCCTCCCTAAAGTCCCTTTTCCCCCGGTGGGCACGTCACTGTCTCTCGGAGAAAAGCTGAAGCAGCAGGTGGTATGGCAAGGCAGAAGCTGTGCTACCTGCTATTCCAGAGCTAAACAGTGGCTTTCAACCCTCAAAATTAAAACGAGTCTTTAAGAGATTTATGAAACTAAAGTTTTCTCCCCACAAAATAAGAACCTAGGGATACAAAGCAGGTGAAAGCAAAGGTTTCAGCTTCCTTTTAAAATGCACCGCTGCTCCAAAAGCCAGGCGTGTCTAACCAGGCTTGTTCTCTTAACGTGGCAAAAGACATTTGTGGAATTAGGTGGTTTTTCACGAGTAAAAATGACAGGTTTGACCCATTTTTTTGCTCATAAAAGTCTCTCAAAATCTAGAAAGCACAAGACTTGAAAAAGATGATCATGCTCATCTCAAACAGGCCCTCACGTTGTAAGTTTATCCTGGTAACCCACAGTTAAAGGCAACCGTAAACCACAGCGCGCTGGGACGCGAGGACTGCGAGCAAACACCAAAATCTTTTGCTCCTACAGCAAAGTCATAACCACACGCTCATGGCACCACAGAAACGGTTCCAACAACAGATATTCCATTCTACTTTCCTGCTTACCCAACTTGCTAGAGACACAGAGATGTCGTGATGGTGTTAATGTTTCAAACCTATTTGCACTAACAAGCATAGCGACAGGATTAAGGCAGATATTGTCACAAATTTAATAGGGTCTTTTTGACTCAAACTGTCGCACTTTTATAAATTATCTTTCAGCTCGCTGAGCTCGGGTACCTTTTTCGTTTTACCTACCAATACAGTCTTTCTGTCCCCGGATATATCTATTGGTTTCCCTCACCATCTCTCTCACTTAAATCCCTTTTGCTGACCAGCATGTAAACAAAAATAGTGAGCTGTTTCTTGACAACGAGTCAATCTATATTACTTTGCCACCTTTTGAGGAATTACTTGAATGTGTAGACAAACCTAAGATTGTAATTCCGTAGCAGCAACAGTAAAAGAGACAGTGCCTGACCCGACTGTGTCTGTTTTAGACTAGACAAATAACAGTACCTAATTTACCAATAATTTGAAACCAAAGTTTGCTGGTAGTGACTGACAAACTCATAATCCAAACCACCCACTTAAAAACATCTACGTCTTATCCTTTTTTTGTGCATGAAAACACCAAAACCCACATATACTGTAACTTGTTAACATGACACACTGGTATTACAGATTGAAAATACATTGACAGCTTTAACGTGCCCTTTTCCAGTGTAATGGCTTGTGGCATAAAAATGAATGTTTTTCTCTAACGCGATCCCTCTGCTCCTTACTGAAGATTTCAACTCATTTTACGACACATGATGAAGCATCTTCCTTGTTATAATGCAACAATGGCACTACTGAGCACAACAATTTGAGTCTGAATGTGCCACTGCAAGACAGAAAAAAATCTAAAGAGGCAATTCCACCTAGAACTATGCAGTAAATGCATAAGAAAAAGGAAAGAAAATGATTAAAGATGCATTAACACAGTTTGAAAAACAATGCTCTCAACAAAAGAACCCTTGGTACGTCTGATAAAAAGGGAAGAGCACAGAGATTAGCTGAATGAGAGACAAAGAATCTGAGCAATTCCAATGGAGTCTCTTTGAAATACTTGAGATGTAAATGTCCCCTTTCAGACAAAGCCAATTTTAAAACAATCTTGCTATAAAATAAATCACTTCTGAAAACGTTTTTAGATCTAGAAAAAAAACCAACAACCAACACCTTTTCCTCATTAACCAGCTTAACTACTATATTGGGCATATGGAATAACCCAAAGTGTATTAATTACGACCCAGATACTTTTATTTTGAGCAAACTAACACAAAACACATCAGACATCCCCCACACACAACTGCCTTTTTTTTTTTTTCCCCCCCTACAATGTGGTTGCTCTGAAAGTTCGGATGGAAGTTTTGTAAACCGTGCTGAAACTACCACCTCACAACAGATCCCTTTCTCCTACAGCTTCTAGCTTTGGTCTCAATACCCGATCGGAAAAAATCCCAACCACAAAAATCAGCAGCCAGTGAGATTCTGAGTCAATCCCCTAGAACTGGAGTGTCTTCAGAGGGAAGCAGCTGTTTGAACCTTTTGGTTCGGTACGGATCAATCCTGCCTTACAAAGTACCTTCAAGAGAAACCACCTGATGAAAATATACATAGAGCTGTATCTGTATTTGACACATTAAACCTCATATGATTTTTTCCCCCCCTAGTTCTTACACCCACTCTTTTCTAGAAATTAACACCACCTTGAATCTCCTTTGCTAAACAGAACAAGCTGTATTAGTACAGTATTAGTACTACATATTAGTCCGTATTAGTATATGTATTACTACGTATTAGTATACATATTACTATGTATTAGTATCTACGTATACTAATTACTATGTATTAGTACGTATTACTACCTATTAGTATAGTATTATTATAGTATTGCAAAACTGCAGGAAAATCTGTTTGTGGCCTCATAAAAGGACCAATCCTGTAACCTTTGTTTATACATTTGAAGGAGCCAACCATCACAATCACTTGTTCACATATTTGGTAGCAGCCTTATCACCCTGTGACAGCCTTCGCTTAAGTCTCAAGACTTTCAGAAAGGAGTATGTTACTAACTGCTGAGCCAAGTTAGCTCCTTCTTCAGGGTCTCAAAACGACATGAAAAATTTTTAAAAAATCAAATTTGTGAGAGACACCTGCTTTAATTACATCCCTGCTTTAATAACATACTCTGATGAGGTTCTATAAAGAGCTAAAATACAAAATGTTGATAAAAGCATATATTTTACAGTGGTTTGAGGTTTGCAAATTGCCCACATTAAGACATCGCTTGTTTTTGCCCAGTATATGGGCCCTTTAGAATTATATGAAGCACGCCTGTACGCAGTGAATCATTTTATTTTAAGCAGAATCCCCTATTCTTTCAGCTTTTGTAAACCAGGAAACGGTGTCGCCACTCCAAACCTGTATTGTACTTGGCACACAACGAGAACCTCCCACACCGACTCCCAGCCTGATTCGTTAGTAACTTTTTGCATCATTTACTTGTGTTTTCTACAGAATTAGCTTGCAAGAAGCACGGGAGATTTCAGGGGTGATGAAACACCGCAGCTACCCGGCTCGTGCTGCAGCATATGAATGCACAGCACCCTGGTGGATCTCGCAGGGATGCACAGCCCAAAGAAGGCAATCTGAACGGATCCAGATATTCCTGAGAGAATTCTTCATTAAGGCCTAGCCATTTATAACACTAACTCATTACAAGAAATAATTACCATAGCAACCACGGCACACCATGCCTTTGCTGGCACAAACAACAGCGTGTCTTCCTGGAGGAGGAAGCGGGAGGGCAACAAGTCAACCCAAAAACTTTTAGAGAGGTTTAGTATAGTGGGTCACAACTACACTGGGCTTTCCTGTGTTTTCTTTCATTTTCATCACAAGAACATTTCCTATATGATTCTACATTGAGTACACATTGAGTACACACCGTTTCAAGCAAGCAGCAAGGATTTGTAAGTACAACAAAGTGCAGCAGCATTTCACAAGGCTTTGCACCAAAGCTCTTAAAAGCTCTTACTTAAAATAGCACCAAAGCTCTTACTTAAAATAGCACTTTACATGCTACAGCCCACCTGATCTCACCCCGGATGCAAAGGCAAGCTATGCTGCTAGGTGAAAGCGTGAGGAACCTGGCTTTCTTCTTTTTCTCTCTGTACGAGAACACATTTGTAACTCTCATTTTAACCTAGATGCTCAAAACCCATTTGGATGCCTAAATGCCAGTAGCTTAGAGGACCCAGTCGTAGAAAACAAAACACAATTTCTCATCCATAAAAACAGAAGTGGCGCTTCCCTAACTGCTTTATTGCAAACATACTACAGGCTGTGACATGCTTAGATGCTCAGAGCAATGGAATCATGCAAAAACATGATAAAGATTCATGCAGAACCGGGGCCAAGTGAGCTGTACAGAAGACAGGAGTTCAGATCTAGATGTGCAAGACAGAACTGGAAAGAAATTGGCAATAGCTTGGCTGCTTAAGCCATCATCACCAAATATCCCTTTAAGCTCCTGTGGTCCTCACAGAAAGCTTTTTTTATTACATCCCAAGGCCAAAATCTTTTTCCACTGGCCAGGATTTCAAAGGCTGCAAGACCAGCTGTGAAAGGCCAAACTGCACTAGCTTGTGAGATATTTGGGGACTCCAAAGAAACCAACACAATTCTAGGCACCCAGTTAATCTTTCATCTGCTGTTTTTAATGCCTAGCGTCATGGTTTAAACCCAATCAGCTGCTCGCTTGCTCACTCCTACCCACCCCACCGGTGGGATGGAGAGAAGAATTGAAAAAAAACCCCATGAAACTCATGGGTTGAGATAAGACCAGTTTAATAAGTAAAATAATTTGTAATGCAAAGGAAGATAAAATAAAGAAAACTCAAGTGAAAACCCGAAAAGAAAAAGCAAGTTGCAATTGCCACCACACCGCCTGATGCCCAGCCAGTCCCCGAGCAGAGACCTGCCTGCCTCGTCCAAGTCCCCCAGTTTATATGCTGGCCGTGACATCTGTGGTATGGAATATCCCTCTGGCTGGTTCGGGTCAGCCGTCCTGGCCATGCTCCCTCCTAGCTTCTTGTGCACGTGCTCACTGGCAGAGCATGGGAAACTGAAAACTCCTTTGCATAAGCACTACTTAGCAACAACTAAAATGTCACAGTAGTATCGTCATTATTCTCACACTAAATCCAAACCACTGCAGTAAGAGCAGCTACCAGGAAGAAAAATAACTCTGTCCCAGCCAAAACCAGGACACCTCGTTATCTCAGAATCGGTAACAAGACCCGGGAGTTGTGAGGATGGTGCTTGGTATCTGCACTGAGGAGTGGAACTGCTCAACGATTGGTTTCCCACACAGTTCTAGCACATTCTTATACTTGATAATCACGAAGCTTGTCTGGAAGAAATGTTAGCAAAACAACTTTGGGTGTTCTGGCCTCTACAGACCTGGAGGAGCGTACTTCACCAGGAAGTTTTATAGTAGCAGTCACAGATTTCAAAGAGCAATAAAGCAAAAGGTTCTGTCCCCTTCTGAGTCTCAGCCCACAACACCAAAAAGAAGCCATTTCCCTCCAAAGGCCGTAAACCAGAAATAAACACTGAAACTCACAGCAATGTCTAAAGCTTCCACATCCCCCTCCTCCCCCCGCCTTTGCTTCTTGCCAACTACTAACAATAAATGTAAAAGTAATCCTAGTTTTTACTCGAAGCCATCTCAGCTTTAAAAGAACCTTCCAAAAAATGATTGATGTTATGATTTAAACCCACAGGTAACCCCTGAAATCTGCTTTGAATAGCAACAAATGCCTAACAATATCTTGAGCGCTCATCGCAAAGAAATCTAATCTCTGAACTCCTAAAGGTCAAGATCTACTGCCTGGTAGCATGGCTCAAGTGTAAATGCTCTGTAATGCTGCACGAGGTGATTGCTTTGCTCTCTAGACAATGTCAATTTTGTCGAAGTAGCGGCAGATGTGTCTAGCATTAAGTCAGAATGGTGTCAAGGGCCCTTCTTGAACAGTACCGCTTCTCAGAGAAACTGGTCCTAAAGCCCTAGTCTATTAAGACTGTACCCAAAAGACAGATATTTAAAACTTAAAGGAGACTCGAGAATCCAGGTGCATTACAGCTCTAATATTTCACAGTCGGAGAGCCCAGGAGAAGAAATTCTCTCCTGATACAAATGCACATCCTCAAATCGCACGAGCCTTCCTCACTTCTCCAAAGCCAGTGCACAGCTGAAGTACCTCACACCAAAAAAAGCACTTGGTTCCATATATTCTTCTTTCCAAATTTCTTCCTCCCAGGCTTCCTCAATAAGATGCCGCCATGCTTAGTCTCCTCCCATACAGAGAATCTCTGCATACACTAGCTCCTTTTCCCAAGTCATTTCAGCTTCGAAATCCTACCCTAAAACCTGCTTTTTGAAACCATTCTGGGCTCTGACCTCTCCCAGCTAAAGAGCCACAAGAATCCAAGACTTCGTTAAATTCCATACTACCTATTTTATTGCGATACGTTCTACATCCAGGAACAAGAACGTTGGGAAAGCACGTCCCATTTTCCAACAGATAACTGTGATCAGTCTGCAGGTGATCCAGTGCCCTTTAGTTCTAACTTCTGCAAAAGAAGCCCCACAAAACAGTTCCAAAAACAACAGCGGAAGTTCCTCACACGTTTTCCCATTTCATACTGCCAACGCTTCCAGCTGTGTAACATAGTGGGCTGAATCCCATTCCCAGCCGAGCTTTTCTCTGACTGACGACGGCCCTTCCCAGGCCGGTGCTGCAGAGCAGCCACTAGCAAGACACCCAGAAGGCAGTTGTTATTTTCTACCTTTTTCCCCCCAATGCTTATTAACTGTACCCAAACAAGAGTTTCCATTTTCCATGTGTATTGTTTCTATGACAGCAGGTGCAAAGTAGAATGCTAATAATGAGCACTTCAAGCTTTTCCCTCTTTCCACTGGCTTACCAAAATCAGTTCCTTTTGGAAATGATCTGACAGAATCAGGCTCTGTTTATGTACAGAAGTCGTACTGGGCTAACTAAAAAAAAAAAAATCAATGTAAAATCCTAGTGCAAACAACAGTGTTTAAAATTAATTACATTGGCTGAGTTTCTAGCTTTAAATCATACGAGTAATTTCACCAGTGCTACTAGAGTAGGCATTCCT
>NW_009699793.1:40428-40959 GCF_000703405.1 Apaloderma vittatum
ACTGTGAGCTTACTCACCTATATCATTTGAAGTAATCCTTTTGAAGTCTTATTTATGGATGCGCGAAAAGCACGACGCCACGCAGCCTCATGCTGGGCACGCTGTCATTAAGCTCTGAATGGCAGCAAATGTAATTTAACTTCTCTCAACAGCATCATTTGGAATAGGCCCAGGAAAACCTAGTGTAACACTAATTTCTAGCAGCATCAGATATGTAAGTATTTACAGAGCTCTTTGTAAACACACTGCAATTAAAAACACTTAATAGCCAGCAAACCCGCTTTACCATATGGCAAATCATCTTCAGTTAGGGCAGGAGAGCTTTCGTGTCTGCCAAAGAGGGCAAGGGAGACAGACTGTAAATCCCAAAGACCTGACAGAGAAGGGGCCCCCAAAATAGCTTATCTATGTTGCAACTGCAACAGAAGATGCCTCAAAATGTTTGCCACGGGATACAAAGACACCTGCAAAAACCCCTGTGTAGGACCAACAGATACTTTCACAAAGAATAATTGCTGCAAGCAGCAGGAA
>NW_009699793.1:40990-41678 GCF_000703405.1 Apaloderma vittatum
GTTGTAGCATTATCCCGGAACATCATGTCCTGTTGGCGCCGTCAAGAGCTGCATCAGGAGACTGTTCTCCATCTATGCAAGGCTTTCTCTCGAGTTAAGATTTCACACGCAAAGTCAGCGTGGAGGACAAAGGCTGACAGTGGAATGGAAAATACAGCTGATCCCTGCAGTAGAACTCTCGGAATCCTCCTTTGGGATCCATCTGGTACAAGGGGAAGAAAAGGGGACTGGGCAGCTGAGCGCTCCAAATTTCTTGCTCAGAAAGAGAGACTTTTCCCAAACAAACCATGTATTTGATTTTATTAAAAGATAGACATCTGATATGGTGGCCTAAAGAAAAGAAATACTCCTTTTCCTTTGTTACCAAGTTGTTTGCTGGACTCCTGCCTACAGAGCCCCCAGGTGACTTGAACTTTTCAAATCAAGCCCAATAGAAGTTAAATACGGAGGACATTTTCGGGGGGAGATATTCGACTTCATGGTGAGATACTTCACGTTCCCTGAAAACCACTGATGAACGGAAACATGTAGAATGATAGTAATCCTAATTATTCCTGCCCACAATACAAGGCAGCTCGTAGACCTGCAGAATAAGTGCACCTCCAGCCAGCCAGTGCTGGGATAGTTCTCCTTCTGTGCACTGGAAAGCCTGATGCAGAGGAAGATGCTGTCAGGAGTAACACATTAC
>NW_009699794.1:0-12746 GCF_000703405.1 Apaloderma vittatum
CTGGCTGCTGGCCAGGGTCAAACCATGACACCCTCTTTAAAAACAGAAGTTATGTTTCCCCTTTTACAGTCAGAAGTAACTTCACCAGACTGCCATGACTTTTCAAATAAGATGGGAAGTGACTTTGCAACTTCATATACTAGTTCCCTCAGGACCCTTAGATGAATCTTGTCAGGTCCCATGGACTTGTGCACCTTCAAGTTCCTCTCATAGGCTCAGACCTGATCTTCTACAGTGGACAGTCCTTCATTCCTCCAGTCCCTACTTTGGCCTTCTGCAACTTGTGTGGTGTGGCTGGAGCACTTGCTGATGAAGAAAAAGGCAAAAAAAGATCTTGAGTACCTCAGCCCATATCCCATGTAACCAGGTCGCCCATTTCCTTCTGGTGAGGGCCCACATTTTCCTTAGTCTTCCTTTTATTGCATATGTGCTTATAGAAACTTTTCTTGTTGTCTTTGATGACCCTGGCCTGTCAGGGCTTTAGCTTTCCTAACTTGATCCCTGGCTGCTCGGACAATTTCTCTGTATTTCTGCAAGGCTACCTGTCCTTGCTTCCACCATCTGTAGGCTTCCCTTTTATTCTTGAGTTTCTCTAGAAGCTCCTCATTTATACATGCCAGCCTCCTGGGTGTTTTGTCTGACTTCCTCTTTGTTGGGATGCATCATCCCTGAGCTTAGAGGTGATCCCTGAATACTGATCTGCTTTCTTGGGCCCTTCTTGCCCCCAGGGTTTTATCGCCCAGTTTTATGTTATGTATCCCAAGGCTTTATCTTATATATCAAATTATAGTCTGTGGATGTTTTGCTGCAATATAAATACATGGTTTATCCATACCTTAAATATTCTTTCAACCTTTCTCAGATATAGTGAATCTTTAAGAAGGGTGGTCCAGAAATGTATAACCTCAAAGAGACAGATAAAAGTTGTGGAATGGCTTCCATACCAGGAAGAAGGAATCATTAAATAAAGTTTCTTCAGCCAAGAAAAGAGCTGACTGAGGGGTGTATAATGAAGAACTCTAGAATTGTGAATGACTTGGACAAGGGGGTTAGCGAATAATTAGTCACTGTCTCTAGCAACACTGAATCTGGAGGGCATGAAATGAAGCTTGTAGGAGCCTACGTCGAAACAAATGAAAGGAGGTTATTCATTATGCAACCAGTGAATACCTATGAAAGTTTGCAAAGGCTCAAAAGCAAAGTGGACAAGTTCAGGAAAGGTAGATTTGTTGCATTTTGCAAAATACTCATCTGCTTCAAAAAGTTTCTAGAGACGGAAAAAAATTGGAGGATGGGACAGTATCTGGGGAAATACCACCATGCCATACTGATTTATTGCAGGACTGGAGTAAGAAATCCATGTCACAATTTTTCTAATTTTTCATGTCACATTTTCTAATTCCTTAAGCTATGATTAGACTCAAAACATGCACTATTTATTAGGTTTAAGATGATAATGTGTCTGCAAACTTTTTGCATCAGGCAAGTTTAGTATCTGGACTTGTCTTCCTAGTTAGCTGGAAACACACCTCTTACATTTAACAAGGGGTGGATATAGGATTTTGGTACCTGGTAGATTTAATGAAGTGCAAGAGAAGAAAGGGGTGAGGCTCTACATTTTCTAACTTTGCTTCTACTTCCTTTAGAAAGGCTTTGGAAAACTTTCTTTTTTGTCCTTGTATCTTAATGGCTTCTTTTCTTTCTAGCTGTCTTTATTCCTTAGCTGTCAGACATGTTTTTTATTTTTTTCAGGGAAAGTTATGGATGACATAAGTTGAAATATGACTACAAAGAAAATACCGCACTGAAAAAGAAATAATACAAGATTTTACTTGAAAGATTGAATTGGGAATGCTTTGTAATTGTCTGGTTTTCAATTTTTATTGTGGCTGAATTACGAAGCTTTACTTTACGGTGGGGACTAAGCCTTGCATTTAAAAAAAAACCACTACAGACATGGTTATATGGATAGTAGGTAGTGACACAAATTGAGATGTATTAATGCTGCTATGGGAAAAAAGTCTCCAATAATTCATAAGCCACGAGGGAACTAGAGGTTGTTTCTCATACTCAGTTTAAAAGTAAGAACAAGCCTGAGAACCTTGTGGTCTGTCTATAAAATATATACAAATAAATTATAGCAAATTAGTTACAGAATGATTCTTGACTGTAATAAGCTCAGAGCCTCTTTAAAACCATACACAGAAATCTCTAAGCGTTGCAAGGACCACCATTTGTAATTTTTAAAATGTAAGCTCATGGAATCAAGTTATTATTTTAGACTGTAATTTTTTACTAACTTTATAAAAGGCTGATTTATAGTCCATATGACTCTAAAACAGGATGAAAATTTGGGACTGAAAGACTTCTTTTTAGAAAGTGCAAGACAAATGTAGGTAACCAATATTTAAATATTTATGTATCTCAAACAATTCATTATTTTAAGGATAAGCTCATGATTTACTGGTACTTTACATTATTTGAGAGCCTGATTTTATTTTTCTTGATTGCATATTATAATATAACTTCCATAGATACATTTCTAAAATAAACGCTAGTGCTTATTAATTCAAAATGTGTTTTCTGTGAATATTCTGCAATAATAGCTTAAAAATTGATACTTCATTGCAGTATTTGCCAACCAGAAACCATGTCAATGTGAATAGTGCACGAGAAATGGAGAGTGAAATTAACTGGAAACTGAGGATACTGCTTTCAGTTAAGAAATGCAAAAATCCCAGCTAGTGGAAACGTAAAACCCCTCATGCCTGCAATTGCCTCTAAACTGACTTTAGGGTGATTTTGGTCATGGCCCCACATGCACTATCAAAAGCATCTGAATAGCTTTTATATCACATAAGTATTTAAAAAGCTCTGAAATAAATAGATCTGTAATTCTATAATCTCTCCAATATTTTCCTAGTTTGTTATAGCATCTAATTGAGGCACTCTTTCATATATTTTTTCTATTTTTTCCTTGACTGATCACATCACTATTTTTTTCTCTCAGTACTCCATCTATAGATCTCACAACTGCCAAAAATGCAGAGGTATCTCTTTTTTTTAACATTCTCAAGGGTTTATGTTTCTTAGACACCAAAGGTTTGGTTACATACAAAGTCTGATTTATTCAAATCTGCTTGTGATTCCTTTCATATTAAGCAATCCTACCACCTTCAGAATAGTTTTGCAGCCAAAGCACTCTTCACATAAAAACCAGACTAATCACTTTTCCCAATCCTTCACTGATTTACTCCAGAGAAGTTAGGAAGCAGCTCTTTTGAATTACTGGCCATTAATTCAATCGTAGGCCATTTACCTGCCAACAGTTAGAATCAGGATTGGCACACAGGAATTTCTGTTTTCTGGCCTTGTATCTACCACTGATCAAAACCCTGGGAGTTTTTGTGTTAAACAAAGTTTAGCTAATAAAACCAGATAGAATGATTTTTTTTTTCCCCCTGCCTTCTCCATATCCACAAATATTCTATATAATGAGTGATATTTTTATTAATGAATTCAGCTATATTCTTTCACGATATTCTTAAATAAACCATTTCACTTAATTGTGACTTACTTGTGAAAGGCTGCATTGAACTATGATTACAATTCAGAAAATATCTCTGGTGGCCTAAAATATTGTCCCCAAATAAAATCTGAATTTGCTTAGAAGATGTCCCTTTCATATTAATTTTCTAAATGTTTCTGTTGACAGGCAAAAAAAAAATTATCCATGTAAATAGGAGTGCCAAATTCAAATCATTACGGAGAAACACTCATGGCTTCTCTGAACAAGGCAGAAGCAGGAACTGGTTTGGAGCAACTATGAACAAATGATAAAAAGAGATTTAACCAGGACTCAGGGAACAGCTGTTGCAATTGCAATGTGATCCCTTAAAAACAGTAATCCTTCCTCCCCACTAAAGACTAGTATAGGTCAGCAAAAACCACAAATCACCCATGTAATAAGGAAATTATAGGTGTTTTTCCACCCTGGAAGGTGGAGAAAAACATAAAGATTAAAGTGTATGTGAGTAGCAGGAAAAGATTGGGCAAAAGAATAAGGATCAGTACTCAAATGATTAAATGGTGACAACTGAATATAAAGATCATTAAAGTTTAGTTTATAATCTTGCTGAGATGGATTCTTCTCTCTTGGGTCTCTGTAATAATCATAATTTGTTGCCATAGTTATCAATGTGATTTTGACCTAAGTTGATAGCCAGTATGATTAATAAAGACACAGTACACCTAATAGTTAAGAATGACCAGGCTTGCAAAACAGAGGCCAGATGCAGAGCTGGAACTGATTGATTGTAATGCCTGGAAAATGCAAAGGACCTATCATTTAGTATGTAGAGGCATTCACGTAGAAATCTGGTGAGGCATGAGTGTACACATTAACCTTGGTGGTGGGCTAGAATACATATTTCAAGTAGGATTTTGTGCTACTCATGAGATCAAACACAATCATTGCCTGTTGTACTCCAGTGCATTTTTATGCAACCCTGGGTTTTCGCACTTTACAGTTTTTTATATTTTACAGATGTAATGCACTCCTGGGTTAACTGGATTATTTGGTATAAAGTATATATACTCTTAAATTTTAAAGTGAAAAATGTCACTGTATGAATAGACAAAGATCATCCTTGATTACCATAGTATACATGTAATTATTCTATGATTGACAATTAAATAGTCATACAATGTTTAAATGCCATATTGTGATGATTTATAATTTCAGTTATTCTGTCCAATCTGCTCTTTGAACCCAGTCACTTGTCACTTGAAATCAAATTTCATGAAGCTGGTGGAGTTTTGCACCAATTATTTCAGCAAACCTTGAAGCAGCCTGAAGGGTATTACTGTGACCATCGCCGGCTACATTGGTACATGAGTTATGGCTGTGAATTCCAAACATAGGTGAGATATTAGGATCCAGTATATGCTGTTTAGTCTAACTCTGTGTGCATGGGATTATGGTAGATTTTCCTTCAAATAGCTGCATAAGCAGTTAGTAACATGCTCAGATAAACGCAATGCAGGCACATACTGTATAATTTTGTAAATTATCTACTTTTCTTCTGACAGCAATAGGTCAATCTCAAATTTCTGTCAAATAATTTGTATTAAATTCACTGTTTTCTTATCTAGAGTTTGTAACAGAGTCCCCTATTTAATCCTTCAGATATTGTGATTGCACAAAACTACTTAGTATTACCTGATTAGGTAAAATTTAAAAAAGCAATACCAAACACATAAGAATCATAAAAATGAATCACAAAGAAAATATTATGAGTTACTGCCCAAATAATTACCAATAACTTTTATTTCTTTACATGAGAGCTATGTGTGAGGGGTTTTTTTTCTTTATTGGCTTTCTTGACCTGCATTTTATATACTTACACATGAAAACCACTTAAGAAGAAACATATATTTCTGTTCCCAATACATATATAAATAATATTTTTAATAAAAAGGAACAAATTTTTCTTGTGCTGATTAACCTCCAGAAACACTTCTAAGACCTTAAAAAAAGATTATTTTTTGTCAAATACTATAAAGGTACATTTTTCACTTGATATGTTTCAGCTGCTGACTATTCAGCCAAAAACTTTTCTTCATCAAGATAAGCCAAGTTTGATACTGAAGTCTAATAAACTCCTAATCTCACTTTATCGCACTGCTGTTTGACAGTTCTCAGCAGCTCAGCTTGCCAATGGTTTTCCTCCAAAACTATATGCCTGGCAAAACTAGGAATTACAGTCTTCCCTGCAAGGGAAAACAAATCATCTAAGTTGTTTGTACTCCTGCAGAACAAGAGCTAATAACCGATAACTGGGAATGAACAAGGTGGTCCTCCCTACTTAATAATGGATCAGACTGGCTTCAATTGGGCCAAAATGCCTGCCAATTCAACAGCCAGCAGACTTATGATCAGAGCACAGAGCAAGTGGTGTGCTAGTTTTAACTGATAGTTAAACACTTTCAGGTTCCCCTCTCTCAACATCTAGTCTTGATATGTTAAACTGTGTGAAGAGCGGGAAATGGCAAATGAGATGTTAAAGACCATGGCATGTGCCTTCTGATGGGCTCAGCTGCCCAAAGGATCACTCTCCTCCTTCCCAGTTGTTGATCAGCTTCCTCCCCAGGAGCAATGCCATAGGGCAGAACATGGATCTGGTTGTAACTGTGGAGTAGGCTGGGCTAGAGTTAATTTTCTTCATAGTAGCTGGTATGGGGCTGTGTTTTGGATTTGTGCTGAAAATAGCATTGATAACACACTGCTACAGTTTTAGCTACTGCTGAGCAGGGCATTTACAACATCAAGGCCTTTTCTGCTCCTCACACTGCATGCCAGGGAGTAGGTTGGAGGTACACAGGGTTAGGAAGTATCAGAGTTGGGACAGCTGACCCCAAATTAACAGAGGGTCACTCCATACCATATGACTGGGGGGTTGGAGGCTGTCAGAGGGGCCACTGCTTGAGTCTGTCTGGGCATCAGTCAGTTGGTGGTGAGCAACTGTTGTCATTTGCACCCCTCGTATTTATTGTTTTATGTTACCTTTTTTTTTTTTTTTTTTTCCTCTTCCCTGCTTTTATAGGCAGGCTTGGAGCACTTGTACTTGTCACCTCTGGCTGGAACTGCTGTTAATGTTAATTTATAACACACTGTGGTGTACCTATTATATATTGTCCTGTTGTCAGTTCCTGTCTGGCTATATCGGCAAACTACTAAGAGTCTGAGCTTTGCAACATCTGTTGTCTGAAAAGAGAATGAGCCTAGATCTCCTGAGCAGAGGACAGCTCTGAAGCATCACTGTACTCAGGGCTGTACATAACTTGTGTTTGTACACAGTGCTCTTTTTTTTTCCTTATAAATTCAAAGCATTTGAGAGTGGTAGTGTTAAAATATTTCTTTTTTTTAAAAAAAAAAAAAGTTAGTTTTGGATACATAAGCTGAGAACGTGAGATGTGCTATATAGGGATAGAAAAATGCAAAAATGGAGCTATTACTGAGACATAAATTTAGAACTACTGGGGGGTGGAGAGGAATGTTTTTTGATTATTTAAATGGAGCAAGACATTGTCCTCTGGTGCTAATAAATGGTTGATACATCAGTGCCAATTCAAAACAATGGATGGTGTATGAATATTGGTTAAGTAAAGAGGTAAAATGTAACAAAAAAGTTGTTTAAGTTCCCCCATCTCATTAGTACTGACTATAAGCAAGATCCATAAATACAGGTTGATTCTCCGTTACATTCCATCTGACTTCTGTTTCTTTTCTATCTAGTGAGCCCTCTGGTTGGTACAGCATCCAGGTTACAGCCTTGTTTTATTAAGAAAAGCTGTACCACAAACAAACAAATCCATGAAGTTTATGTTCAGCAGTAAAAATGTCCTTGTTGTGAATGTCATTCTACTAATCCAAGACTGTCAGAGAAAAATACATGGGCTATTTCAGCATTTTCAGACTTTATACCTGCAATAACAAGAAAGTTTGCTCTACAAAAAAAAATAAAATAAATCATATGTTTACATCTCCCTACATTCCATTTACTACCGTCAGGTATTTCCCAATTTACGTGTTAATGCAGTTTAGCCAATAAAGTTTCCAAGCCCACATAGGAAAAATTCCTCTAGATAAGTGGCTACTGCAACATTGGAAACTCACAGTTGAGTTGAGTATTTTTCCCATTTTAAATAATTCCTATTTTAAATAGTTGTAAAATTACTATGTTAGTGTCAAATGCAGGACAGAGTTGTGACTTCAGTGCAGAATCCAGGCTCACCTCTAGAAAGCTTCCAGCAGAACATAGTCATGCTTCCACTATTTTATTGGCGGGGGGGGCAAAGAAATACTGCAAAGTGGCCCTGTTTGAGCACTGGACTATTGTCATACTCAGTTATATGAAAAAAATATATTAGGAGATTTTAACATTAATACATCTTTCAGTTCAAGATTTTCAAGTTACTCTGGGTAACTTGAGTTTAATTTTTCTCTCAAGAAACCTGTACTTTTTCACTCTCAACGAAATATATTTGTAGCAAAAAATAGAGACTGCAAAGAATAGTCAGGTCACTCAGTCTGTTTCATAAACACAGCGCTCTCTCCTGGGACATATTCTCCAGTAAAGCCTAATTCAGCAGGATGGCTTTGATGCTTTCCCTCTCACTTCTTCCCTATTCCATGCTGCAAAAGTCAGGTATGTCCAGTCATTTGGATCAGACATATCTAACGCTGATTTTCTTCTACATTTCTCTCCACAACTGTTCCCACATGACTAGATGGACGACTTTTCTTTGGTCTGATAAACTATCTGTTCCTAGGTATGTCAGAGTTGAAATACTCACGTCAAGAATATGCCCAGGGAGCATTATTTCCACTTATACACCTCCAGGTTACCCCCAGCACGTTCTGCTCCCCTACTGGCGCTGCCCTCATGCCACATTATTGTGATTCATTAAATATGTAGGAAGTGTCACACTGACAGTGATTCAGCAGAAATAGGGAGTTTATTCACTTTTTTGCATGTCTGCAAAATAACAGCAGAGAGAAAGATATGTTATTTGTGTCACTAGCATTATGGAAGCTGCAATTCCAATTTGTAGTAAAATGTTTCTGTACGTGTTTCCATCCATTTTTGTTTTAAAATGATAAACTAGCTGTATCTGGGGGTGACTGTCCATAGGGTAAGTGCTTTGTCCACATGTCAGAGTCATTTTTAAATGACTCTGACATGTGAGGGTGTCCATTTCCATCACAGACACTGTCACTGATGAAGTCAGGCCACTGAGTTCACCTTTATAACCATATAATCTTCTGTTCCTGAGTCTAGAAAAAGTCTGACAGGACAGCAAGAAAAACAGGCTCTAAACTGTTACCCTACTACCAATTTTCCATGTGGCTTTGGGGCAACTCTCACTATCTCCTTTCATAACTTATTTTTTGTAGCTCTTCAGGGAAGCGCTTTCCTTTTCTACTTGTTTACACAGTGGATAGTCTTAAGTGGGGCTCTGCTCTCAGTTTCAGCTTTTAAGCTGTGCCGTGGAACAAAGACCTGTAATAACGCTGGCCTCTCCATTAAGATGTTTTTTGTGAAATCCATTTGATAGAACTGTTTCACAATTACTTCACAATAAAAACCTATGGCTTTTAGAGAAGGAAACAAGCCAACATACAAATGTGTTCATCTGTATTTATTTTAAAAAGAAAGGCACTTTGACTGCCTTCACACATTTTCTTACACTGTTCTCACTAATTAATGTTTTCAATACAGAAAACAGCTACAATTAAAAGTTGTTTTAGTATCTAAAATCAAAACAGCAATCCAGGATTGAAATGAGAACTCCTAAAAGAAATGTGAAAAAACAGACTCAGCTGTAAAATCATTTTATATGTTTGGCTTTGTGGGGTTTTGTGGGGGAGGGAAAAGTAGGACTTTTGTTTCTTTGCTTGAACTAACAAAAAAAAATATGAAACTACAATAAGAATCAGACTCTACTGCTAGTTGCAGTGAAGGCACTGGTACATAACTCATCTCTCCACTAATGCATTCTGGCAGATGATTATTTCATATGTATGGCAGGATGTGTCAGACACTTTGATTTAGAGTCTTCTGTAACAGACCATTTTCAAAGCTTCCTCCTTCATAATTGCTATTAAATCCATGTTGAGAAACTTGATTTAAATTATATTTAAAGTTCTTGATACATGAAAGCAACTTGATGCAGTAAAAGCGTATAAATTCACACTTGTGTCCTCCTGAAGATGGTGGAATTTGGGATGACAATCTGTCACCACCTGTCTAGTAGTGAATGAGCAGCCAAAGCACCTTTGTTGGATATTTCTGTATCGAGTTATGGCCTAAATCAGATGAAAGGTTGCCTGGAAAACCCCTTACATGAAAAAAAATGTGACATAAGGCAGCAAAAGCCACTAAATATTCAGGTCCATTAGCCTCCACCTTCTAATTGACACACCTGTCTATGTGCTTGAACAATTTCTTAAATATGCAATGTTAGTTTGATCTTGTGATCTCTTACCTGAGATTAATATCTACTTCATAGTGCATTTAAAAAAAATGCAACGTTTTTATCTTTATCATTCTGAAGCTTCTGGCAATGTGATGTTTTAGAAATGTAATTAGGCAGATAGTAATACTAAAAATTAGTAATATATATGGGAAAGGTGATGTAATTTTAGATCACTCAAGGAACTCATGATGGCAGCTATTCTTTATGTTTAGGATTGTTTGAGAGACTGCAGTCTCAGCAGTGATAGGAACTGGTTCATATTGGGCCTCTAGCAATGTTCTAAATGATTGACACCAACCAAGGAATATCAGTGAGGTGCCGATCAAGCTATATATTGCAGATTACCACTTCCTATTCTCATATTGGGAGTTTAGTTAAGTAACAGTTTTTGTTAAAATGAGTAAAGCTCCCTGTGAGCAAGTCTATGTAAGCAAGAAAACATTTGGATTGGCAGTGAATGTGATTTACATTTGCTGTGTCTTCTGAATTGCAGTATTCAGTCTAACTCTGATGGATTTTCATTGCTTTCACAACATTTATGAATCGAGCTAAGCATGCAACTCCTCTGCTCCACATAGATCCATCACCTGGCCAAGAATCAAACTCCGTGAGCCAAAGTTGCCTAAATAAACAAATAAATAGCCTTTCTAGGTTTTTCGATATTGCCATTTTCATAGTTAATCCACATCAGGAAAACTGGAAAAGATAAAGTAGACTGCCCATTGGCAGTTTATCTAATTATTATCAAATTGTGAATAATTAGGTTAGTTACAAAAATGCTGCCGATGGGAAGGTCTTTATTCACCCTTTGACTGCCAGCTAAGCTAGGCAGCTGTATTTCCCAGAGTTCCGGCATAGTCAATGGTAAAGTCTCTTCTCTCCAGAGGTTACGTAGTGGATGTAAGCATCCAATTTAAACCCCAAAGTTGCTTCTTAAATGAAAGGGTGAAAAGAGCTTCCTCTCTGTTTCTTGATGCAGAAAATATTAATAAACAGTATACATTTGCTTCAAGTATAAAATAAGACTGCTTTGAAAGAATATTGGTTTAAAGCCTAGGATAGGAACAAATCTACTTGAAAGTTTATGACTTACATTATGAGGGGGTGTAAGGCAGCATGATTTATGATCTTTTCTTATCTTGAAATCTGTCTGTATAAAAGATTTTTTGAGGAAGGATAAGCTATTCCTTGCATTTTGATTGGATTTCCAAACCTGAATACAATTTGCTTTACTTAAAGGTTCTGAAAACTTTCTTACTTTTATTTATAGGATATGTATCTCCTCATGCTCTCTTAAGGAACTTTGGACAGGCTGGCCAAAATTTTCCAAATTACTTGGTTTTGATTCTCTCAGTCTTCCTTTGCATCTGTCTTTAAGATCTCACAGATTTTCTGTTTCCTCTTTTCACTTTCCTTTGACAAGCATCTGGGGGTTTTTGCAAGCCAAGTGCACATTCTGTATCCTATAACATTAGAAGCTGAGATTCTCCATCTTGCTCTAGTTTCTAATTCCCACTCCTTCTTTACTCTTTTCACATTTTGTAACCAATTACAGTAATCATAATTACCATAGCCTATCTTGCATAACATCAATTTACATTTTGTGTAAGAACGACCATACAAAAGATGTAAATGTCCTGAAAGCAGATCAAAGCTCATTCTTCCATTACAGACTGTTTAAAATTAATCAGGAAAAATTACTTACAAATTGTACTGTGGGGCTGAATCAAACTCAGAAAAGAAATTTTGGATTGAGGCTGGCCATCTGTTCTTAAGTCATTGGAAAAAAAATGCCAGGTGACTTAAGGACAGGAGTTTCAGCCTTCATTAACTTCCTTGTGCTCTAAGCTAAGGTACCCAGACTGAGTGTGTGTATTTTGTAACATTTCTCTCCTATTTTTTTTTGTTTTCCCAAAATAGTGAACATGCTTGTTGGTACTCAGAAGTTAAAAGTATTAGCCCTAGAGATATTCAGTTCAAAAAAAAGATAGACTGAGAGACAACTAGTGGGATAATTTAATTATTTTCTTTGGATTATTTTTAATTATGAACTACACTTGATGAGAGTGGTATTTAATAAAGATGAGGAATCACTGCAACCAGTTGGGCTTTTTTAGTTTCAGTGAATGCAGTTAGAAGTCAATGGATACAAAAAGGCAAATTTTATTGCGCTAAGCTAAAAGAAATGTAAAGAAAAGAGTAGTCAGAATTAAGAGATACAAATTGTGTACAGTGAGGGAACAGGTATAATATAGTTTATGTTAATATCAGCTCCCTCAAAATTGTTTAAACATGAAGGTCGTATTTGACGACATGAAACTGGGAGGAGTGGCTGACACACCAGAAGGCTGTGCTGCCATTCAGAGAGACTTAGACAGGCTAGAGGGCTGGGCGGGGAGAAATCTTATGAAGTTCAACAAGGGCAAGTGTAGAGTTTTGCACTTGTTAAGGAATAACCCCATGTGCCAGTATAGGCTGGGGACCGACCTGCTGGAGAGCAGTGTAGGGGAAAGGGACCTGGGGGTTCTAGTGGACGACAGGATGACCATGAGCCAGCAATGTGCCCTCGTGGCCAAGAAGGCCAATGGCATCCTGGGGTGCATTAGAAGGGGAGTAGCTAGTAGGTCGAGAGAGGTCCTCCTGCCCCTCTGCTCTGCCCTGGTGAGGCCAC
This sequence comes from Apaloderma vittatum, assembly GCF_000703405.1. Classification (NCBI taxonomy): domain Eukaryota; kingdom Metazoa; phylum Chordata; class Aves; order Trogoniformes; family Trogonidae; genus Apaloderma; species Apaloderma vittatum. The sequence continues at coordinate 12,713 of NW_009699794.1, forward strand.
ATCTGGAATATTGGGTCCAGTTCTGGGCCCCCGC
>NW_009699794.1:13128-24123 GCF_000703405.1 Apaloderma vittatum
GCTCTGGCAGGGGGGCTGGACTAGATGATCTTTTGAGGTCCCTTCCAATCCCTGACATCCTGTGATTTATGAACTGCTGTAAAGAACTGTTTCTTATCCTGAAAGAAATACATAAGGCAACTTTTGTCCGGTGCACTGTCCTAGCTCATGAATACTGATGCAAACCCTACTCTGGACCTGAGTGCATATGTATCTCTCAGTTTCTATTATGTAAAAAAGTACTTCCTGGCACTAAGACTTGTTATATTCAATATCTCAGTTTTAAGCTAGTAAAATTTTTAGATTAAGTTTTTAATAGGTTTTTCGTAACCTCAACTGTTCTGGTATCTTGCTTCCTCTGCTGGCCACGAACAGATATCCAGGGAAGAGTGTAAGAATAGAGAAAGCATATGAATCTTGGAAGCTCCATCTGTTTTCAGCTCTTAGACTGCTCAAGATATATGTGGCTTCTCTGCATTTTGTAAGCCTTATTGGTTGAGCTCATCCAGTCTCAACTTGAATCCATGTAAAGTTTTAACATTCACAACATCTTTTGATAAGGAGTTCTAGAAATATACTGCCTGTTTTGTTAAAAATCACCTCTTTTTGTTTATTTTAAGCCTGCCTGCCACTAACTTGAAATGATGGTCTTTTTTTTTTGTCCTGGAAGAGACAGCAAATATCTACCTATCTTTATTATGCCACTCATGACTGTGGTTGTCTACCATATACCCCTCATTCATAGATTTTCCACACTCAAGAATCCTAGATAATTAGTAGTTCATGTCTGGAATCCAGTGTGTATTTCAGAAATAACTGCGTGGAACAAATAAAAAATGTGAAGATAACAGTAAAATAAATTAATACCCATAATTACCTGCTGCTTAAGACTTAGTTTCTGCATTGTCTTTCTCCCTGATTTCATTCACTTCTGTGCTCCCTAAGGGTTCATTTGGGCTGGTAAAAAAAAAAGAACCTTTCATTCTTACCTGTTTTGACACATTTCCCAACCCTAGAATGGCTTGAGGTTTCCAGGGACCTCTGGAGATCATCTGGTCCAACTGGCTGCACAGAGAAGGTTCAGATAGAGCAGTCCAGTTGGGGAATGTTGTCTCCATTTCCAAGGATGACAACCTCTCTGGACAAGCATGCAGTCTAATGTTTACACCAGAACTGTAGAAGTGAATCCCAGTCCAGAGCACAATTTGCAGTACAGTCTTTCTGCAGCTTTTGAATACTTTAATATGCCATTTTTTAGCTTAATTGCCCTATGTTACTCTTTTCCAAAGTTTTTTACTAACCCTGGTAGAAATTCATATTTTCCTTACCATCTTCTAAATGTGCCCATATAAAATTAGATTACTTTACATTGTTATGTATTTGAAATCTGGTTTCAAATTTTATCTTTGAAGTTCTCTTTGCATTTGGGGGGGGGGGGGGGGGGACTAACATATTTAGTTTAAATCTCTTCAAGATATTTTCTTTTGGGGTATCTTGATTCACTTTAAAATAAATACAGTTTGAGTTCATGGTGAACTAAGTCCAAGCTGTGACCATTTCTTAAAGTACTCCTAATGAATAAGCTATTGAGATACATTTCCTTGCCAGATAATTGCCTTGTTAATTTTATTAAATACTGAAGTTACAGGACTTGAGCAAGAACAAAACAAAAAAGAGCTTACTAATGCATTCCTAGACATGCAGAGGCAAAGTATGATGGCTAGTGCAAATAATTTTCCAATGTTACTTATAGACAATTTCTTCACATTTATTCCTCTCCTCACCGTATTTACATTCTGATTTTGCTAGCAGGTAAGTTTGTACAATTATCCTACTTCCATTGTGTGTGAGTGAATGTGTGAATAGTGCAAATAGTCACACTCCATTTGGCAGCTAAATGGGCAAAAGAAAGATGTGGTTTGTGATCTGTTTCCGAATGACACAGCTTGAAAATTTAAACATATTATTTATGAACAGCTACTTGTAACAATTCCACTTACAGAATGAGAATTATTGCCATGCTCTGACCAGAGTCCTGCAAATGCTAATTCAGATGCATATGGACAGATTAGTTGTCTTGAGTTCATTTGAACAGTTTACTGATGTAAGAGAAGGAAGTTTTTGAGAGATCTGCAGCCTTTGAGTACATTTGCGTGAGCTGCAAACATCAGTGACGAAACGCTGTCTCTGTAAAGCTCTGCTAAGGGAGCTCATCTCAGCTGTGAAGTGCTGCCAGGGAGACTCTGACAGATGTTTCAAACAGCTGGGAGTCTTATTGTCTTCTTTCTCCTCTGTTCCTACGGCCTATGAGGAAAACACCAGTGTGGAGGTTGTAAAGAAATCACAAAAGAAAGACTGTCAGGGCCTTCACAGCATGTCATCTCCCACAGCCTGGGCTGGAGGGGCTCAGGACCAGCTCACAGACTCTACTTGGCCCTCACCTGAGCTCCAGGTCCCACAGCCATGTGAATGCCTGGCCCTGGCCCTCCTGGGTCTGGATCCTGATCCCCATCCACTGGCTGATATTGCACATCCTCCCCAGCCTTAGGGAGGTGCCTGGTGCCCGGGGCTGGGGCTGCCCAGGCTGTTCCCTAGCTGCCCAGGCACCCCTGGATGGCAGTGATGGATCTTGGGTGACAGACCCTGCCTTGTCACCCTGAGGAGCCTTGGACACTGCTGATGCCCCAGCCCAGGGAAACTTCTGGCTTTCCCAGTGCCCTACCAGGTCTGCTGGAAATCTTGACATTGAAACTTGTGACCATAATATTCACAAGGAATAAAAATGCACCTTTTTAATTCAAGAAGTTAAAAAAGCTCACTGAAAAATATAAATGTTCACATTTTAATAAATTCCTTAATATGGATACAGTGGAAGTAGAAGCACAGCTCATTTGTTTCCAGTTTTGATAACTTATCCATTATTCAGGATGAGTATACTGATTGAGAAATCAATGCATGTGAACATATCCATCTTCCTGCCTCTTGAATAGGATCTAATGCAATACATGTAGCCCTGTCCATGTTAATTTACTATATTATCTCAGTCAGCTGCAGGAAGCCCCGTGTTACCCTTAGACCTTCATAAATGGTAAGAAAACTTGGTTCAGTCCTAAGATGAATGGACCTTACAATATTGTTCACTTGTTCACTTATGTGCTTCCTTGCTCTTGATTAGAAACTCTTCAGAAGAAGCTTAATCTTAAAAACTGAAGAGCATTTTCAGTCTGCAGACAGCAATTATATGTGTTTCCATCATATTTACTTTCTATTTTCAATCTTGTGTATTCTCTACTAACACTCAACACTTGTACATCAAGTTTATTAAACACAGTGTTCTCCAGCTGTGGACTGAAGATAAAATAGTGGCTCAGACAAACATGGATGTGCCTACTGAGCAGGAGGGATTATTTTCTCAACTTGGAGACTGTTTCAACTTGTGAAACTCCTAATCAGGTATTTTATCATGATGAGTAAATAATACGCTGATCATAAAAATTGTCAGAAGTGTTTGCATACAAACTAGTAAATAAGAATGCTTTGTAGATGAGGTAGTGTGATTTTTGTCATAAACTGTAAGAAGCTTGGACTGACTTGACTGCAAGGTGTCAGAATATGCCTGGGTTTGTCTTGGCGTGTTTTCAGCTAATCTTAACATTCATCTGGTGGCAAAGTGACTATTGCTTCATATTTGTATGAGATGAAGCTTTGTGAATAACAAGAATGATAAAGGTCTAGAAAACCTGGGGAGGCACTTCCTTGCAAGAAACAGTCCTTCATATCAGCTGAGGCTCAGGGAGTCAACTGGCAGACTTCAGAAGGGAATGAGCATTAAGGAGGCAAACTACAATAAGAGAATATGTAAATATAACTCCAGGTGGACCCCAAGAAAGAAGAACTCTGTAAACACTGTGAACATCATCCTGGCAAAGGGAAGGCAGATGAGGTTCAGACAAAATTAGGAAGCATTTCTTCACAGAGAAGGTGGTCGAAAACTCAGACTCCCTTGAGAGGTGGTCAATGCTCCGAGCCTGTCAGGCAATTAGATAATATCCTTATAAAATGCTTTAATTTTTGCTGAGCCCTGAATCAGTCAGGCAGTTGGACTAGGTGATTGTTGTAAGTCCTTTCCAACTATTCTATTCTATTCTATTCTATTCTATTCTATTCTATTCTATTCTATTCTATTCTATTCTATTCTATTCTATTCTATTCTTTAACTCATAACTGACAAAGAATGAAAACTCATCATAGCCACCACCCAGACCCCTGCTTGAGGAAGACTGCAACTGTCAGCATTAGGACAAGAAGAATATTGGAAGGATGATCATGTCAGAGAAAAGGGAGAATTACAGGAAGCGGTGTTCTGCGTAATGACTTTAACTGTATCATGACTGTGAACGGCTGTTTGAATTAGATAACTTGTACAATTAAACTGTTTAAACACTACTTCAGCTCAAATTATTTAGTTCTACATATGCAGTGTCTCTCTCTTGCCAGTAACAATATTTTATGCAACACAAACCAAATCATGAAATCCAGCCTCACCACCAAGCTCAGATATGGCTGTAGAACATAGCTGGATTTGTTTATATGGTGTTGAATTTCAGCTCATAGATATGTTTTCAAATGGCAATGCTCATAACTAACATGTTTCTGCTGGGTTGGCCTATTAGTCAGTTTTCTTGTCCCTAGCATACGTAGTAAACACCCACATCTACATTTAAAATACACTTGGTAAATACAGTATCATGAGGAATAAGGAAGTGATTTGGTAACACTCACCCTTTTACTCATACTCAGGATGGGAAATAGGGTGGGATGACTGACTGGGTTAGACCACTTATACATCTGTCTTTATTTTGCAGGATTTATGTTGTAATAGAGCAATTATATTTCTCTGTCATATTTACTCTAGCTAGATGTTCTATTGTCCTTTGTAAGTCTGACTCTTGGAAGCCCTAGGCATTCATTTTACTCTTCAGAATTTATTTTTAAGAATTCACGATTGTCATGGAGACGACTGCTTAAATGATATGACTGAGACCAGGAAGGGATAATATCTCACAAGATCAATGAGTCAGATATCATACTAGATATAAATACGGACCCTTGTAAGTACTCTAACATACTAAACTCTCCAGCCACCCAAGAGGGAATTTTTTTTCAATATTTACAGGTTAAATCCTGTGAATTGAACCTACTTTTTTCTACTAAATTTATGAAGATATCCACAGTTTTGCTTCTGTATGTGGTTAAAAGTTGTCTTTTTGGTAGGCCTGAGCAGCTTGACACTAGATTCATCTTGTTCAGGATCTTTAAACTGGATGCTTAGTTGTGTATTAAGTGGATCAATACAACAGATGTCCTCAACGGTCACTTAATGGTCTGTTTGTATTCATTTCTACACAAAACCACTACTATTCAAATGATTATTCAAATGATCCTGTGATCCTGCGATTTTGTGTGATTATCATATTGATAATGTTCACTATTCATCTGTTAATTCAAATGCTCCAGAGCTAAAGGAAGAAAAACAGGTTCCTTCTCCTCTCAGCAGTTCCCATCCTCAGGAAAGCATTCTGTTCCCAGGAAGAGTGTGATGAGGTTGGCTTTGCGGACCAAAATTCTAATACCTCTTACTTCATGCAGCCTCTTAGGTTGTGAGCAGGGAACTGAGAAAGTCCTAGTCTCTTCTCCAAGAGTCAATTAGAATACATACACAAACAATTATTGAAGATCTTTTTTCTTAAGAATTCTGACCTAATGGATGAATTATGTTAACTTCTAGGTTTTATGCTTTAAAAACCTTAAGCTTCAAATAAAAACTCCTGCTTTGTTTTTCAAAAAGTGGTGATAAGTGCTTCTTGGAGTAGCTGTAGCTGTGATTGTGACCTAACACAAGAATCCCCCTGTTATTCTCATTTAGTTGCTGCATCATCAAAAAGGGACTCAATTTTAGCTCCACTCTTCACAGATTTTCCCCTAGCTATTTCAGTCTTCATGCAACTCACTAAGAAAATTATAGTGAATTCCGTTTTGTGGTACTTAATTTCCTTCAGGCACAAAGGGGTATTAGGTATCTAACTCAGAGTATAAATCAAAGCTAATTTGAAAGTTTAGTTTTAGTTTTGTTCAACACCACTTGAAATTGGCTGTCTTGTTGGCAAGTTTCATGAAGGTCACAAATTCTCAGGAGCTCCTCCATTGCGAAGGAATGCTGGAAATTATAAAAAGTAAGCATGCCCTTAGAAATGTAGGATGCAGGGTTTTTTTTCCAAATTCCTTTGACTCCAGAAGTGGGAAACAGGTTCTTTGAATCCAAAGTTGTATTTAAAAGAAAACAAACAAAAAAATCCTCCAGCATATGGAAATTCTGCTTCTCAGTTAATTCTACAGATTTTACTCAAGGCCCATTGCCTAAACTCTGGTGTTCAGCAAGTACGCTGGGTTTCAATCCTTTGAACGACTTAACTTTGCTTAATGTGGGGTCGGCTATTTTAGTTAAAAAATCCTTAAGAGTCCACAAACCAAAGAAAATAGAAAAGCACTGGTAGAAACCTTGTAAGTTATGATTCAGCACCTAAATCTGTTACAATTTCAGATAGCCTCAAGGGTCTTAGCAGGTAATTGGTTCTTAACTGGAAGAAACATTCCTATCAGGCAGAGCTGAATTATTTTAATACCTAGTTTAGTCCTTGGTTTCTTGTTGGTTGGTTTTTGTTTTTTTTTTGTGGAGAAACTTCATGTGGGCCAGCTGTGGTGGCAGGCATTAACATTTTCCTTCAAGGGAAACAGGCATTCACAAGGGAAAACTGGAGAATGGTGCTTGAATAAAAGAGTTAAAATTCTACATATCACTTAGATAAAACTGTGTGTGGTAAGTTTTAAACTAAACTCTGGCTTCCCTGAAATCCATTGCACACTTTTAGTTTATTTCCTTGGGGAGAAGTTTTCTATTTAATTTTTCTTCACTTAAATGTATGTAGTCAGACTATGTTAAGTAATTAAGGAGTAGGACGTTCACAAATACAAGAGACTGGAGCATTTATTTGAAAGACAGATATCTCTAAATTATTTTCTCTTAGCAAATAGTAAAGACTTCATTAATATCACACGATATGCACTTACTCAGAAACCATAAAATTCTACTACAGATTATTACTGTTCTCTTAGTACTACATAATACTTCGAGAATTTGCAAATTTGAATTTGTTCCTTGAGCATTTTTTTTTTTATTTATGACACCACTGCTTTCCTGAATGAAAGCACTAAAGACAGATTGGTAGTGTGAGCATAGTACATAAAGCCAGCTAGAAGGACAAATAATTGTTTCAACCTGAAATTAGTGTCAGAATAAAATGAGTTTATTTTCCTTAATTAAATGAATCATTCTTACACTCTGAAAATGTCTGCTCAAAAGTCACTCTTATGAATCAGTATTGGTCATAAGAATGAATGTGAAAAGAGAGTAAAATCAGTTCTGAATATACCAAAATACAAGTACAAATGACAATGCCAAAAGAAAGATGCAGGAGTTTTTCTTCAATCACTGTCAAGGACTGGAAGGGCAAACTCAGTGAGGAAGATTATTCAAGGTCTCGTGCTTTCATAAGCATCACATTAATTATGCTCAGGTATCTACAAAGTGTCTCCTAAAGATGGGTTCCAACCATCTTATTTCTTGAAAGCGTAAATGTGAAATCTGACACAAGCCTTTGAAATTATTGTTTCATTGAGACATTTCTAGTATGTTACTATAATATGTTCCTTTTCAAACTCTTTTAAAATACACATACTGGTACAAGGTTAAGCTGAGCTTCAACAAGTCAAAGTGCAAGGTCCTGCACCTGAGTCAGGCCAATCCCAGGCACAAATACAAACTGGGCACAGAGTGGGTTGAAAGTAGCCCTGAAGAGAAGGATTTAGGGGTGTTGATAGATGAGAAGCTCGACATGAGCCGGCAGTGCGCTCATGCAGCCCAGAAGGCCAACCGCATCCTGGGATGTATCAAGAGAAGCGTGGTCAGCAGGTCAAGAGAGGTGATTCTCCCCCTTTACTCTGCTCTTGTGAGACCCCACCTCAAATACTGCGTCCAGTTCTGGTGTCCTCACCATAAGAGGGACATAGATCTGTTGGAGCATGTTCAAAGGAGGCCAGAAAGATGATCCAGGGGCTGGAGCACCTCTGCTATGAGGACAGGCTGCGGGACCTGGGATTGTTTAGTCTTAAAAAGAGAAGATTTCAGGGGGACTTAATAGCTGCCTTCCAATACCTGAAGGGAACCTACAGGAAGGCTGGAGAAGGACTTTTTACAAGAGTGTCCACTGATAGGACAAGGGGAAATGGGTTTAACTTGAAGGAGAATAGATTTAGATTACATTTTATGAAGAAATTCTTCAGTACAAGGGCAGCAAGACTTTGGAATAGATTGTCCAGAGACGTTGTGGCTGCCCCCTCCCCGGAGGTGTTCAAGGCCAAGTTGGATGGAGCCTTGAGTAGCCTGATCTAGTTGAGAGGCGTCCCTGCCCATGACAGGGAGGTTGGATTAGATGGTCTCTAAGGTCCCTTCCAGCCTAGGCCATTCTGTGATTCTACGAAGGTTAAGACTTGAGATTAAATGCAGCCTTTCTAGTTCTTTTCTAAAACAGTTCCTCATTTTTTGAGAAAGTATCAATTATTCTGAAGTACAAATATGCAAACAATATGAAGAGTGTTAGCTATTCCTTGTTTTTGAAGCACAATATAAATTCAGGCATCTTTATTTCTTTACCTTTGCAGCTGAAAATACATAGAAATTCTGCTCAAATATCTGAGGTGGAAATTCTAATTAGAATTAGAAAGTAAAGATTTTTTTACAGTGGGAAGGCTCAAACTCCGTAGCAGGTTTTGCAGCAAGCTTATGGGATCTCCACCACAGGTGGTATTCAGAAGTTAACTAGATATATGTCCCTGAGAGTCTTGCTTTAATGTACAGGTTAGCTCTCCCTTGAAGGGTTTGAACCAGATCACCTCCAAAGACATCTCTGTGATTATCTGATTGGGTTTTTTTAAAAATAAAAAGGCTGCCTGTACACTATTCTGTTACCCCTCTCTGAAGAGAGATGTCTTAAAATTCCAGACTAACTCACCATCTACTCTGTCAATAATCCCATGCATAGAAAAATATGTGGATTCAGCAGAATTTACCCATGATGTGTGTTAATCCAGAGGGTGTGAGACTAGAATTTACCACAACAGCAGCAGCAGGAACCGTCTTTTCAATAGGAGCTTTAGGTGTTGCCCTCAGTTGCTCATTTACAGACTGTAAAATGAGATGTTGTTTGGGCTCCCACAGAGAACATCATGTAGGTGGTCCCAGCACTGTAGGTCTTTTCTGTCCTTTTTTTCCCCTCTGTAGAGCATCCTGTTCTCCTCTGTACTTACACCTTCAACATACTTTTTAAAAAGAAACTGTAAAAATACAACAGAAAATAGGGCAGTTTCTGAGTGCTGGTGTGGTGGGCCAAGTGTCTTATGTAGAGTAGATAGTTTGAATGTGGGGTGGATACTAGGAAGCTCCTCTTAAAAAAATATGCCTCTGACTTTTTAAGCCCTTAGATGATTACTATAAGCTGTTGTATCTTCTGAAATGCGGCACAGATATGCCTGTCCTATTCCATTCTAAAAAATCTGTATTTTTTTCTCCCTCTCTCCTATGTATGAATAAATAAAAACAGAATGCAGAAGATCCATTAATGAACAGATCTTTGATCTGCATAGTACTTTCCCTTAGTGGCAGACTTGTAAGACCTCAGGAGATATTATCGAGATGCATTTCTGCCTTTAACAGATGATAAAGTCTTTGATGTCTCTTACTGAAGAAAGTAAGAGTTACTTCATGCCAAAGTGACTCTAAAGCTACAAAATGTATGTTGGCATAATCTCACTGTCTGTCATTTACCCTACTTTATGAAAACATACCACAAGGAAAAAAAAAAGAAAAAAAGACACAGGTAATATAGTTCATTCTTTATTCATTTGAAACAGAGGGTCAAATTAAGCAAGTAGAATGTGCACAATGCATAGGAAGATGTAACATATGAGTAATCTCCCCAGTTTCATCTCTTTAATTTACTGCCAATTTCCAGTTAAAAAAATAAATAATAAACCGAAAGTCATGGCACAAAAATGTCTTGACACCTGCTTTTTGGAAATGTTTTTACTCAGCTAAGTGAACTTGGCTGTCATGGAGAATGCCCCATTCTTAGAGCTAGCAAAACTTCTGGTCATTTCAGAATTAAACAGATTGTCTTTGGGTAAAATTACTTTGAGAAAGGATAAATATAGAAAATTTTACTGAGTTTGTGCTCAGAAATTTACAGCAGACCTCCCAGGGTCGGACTGAGATCTGAATAGTGATATTATCTAGTGGTATTAGAGGAAAAAATCATACCAGAAATTCTGTTATAATGGGACTGTAAAATCTAAGATACAGATGAAATGAAATGCTGCTGATGTTGTAGGGCACAGATATTACTGAATGTAATTGCCGTAATTTCTTACTAAATAGACATTAATCAACCTGAGGTAGCATTGGTTTAGATCTGAAGGAAGGAGTGAATTTGACAAGGTTAAAATTAGAGATTATTCAACATTTATTAGTAATGTAAGGTATAGAGAGAGTAAAGTTTTAGCAACACTTTAATCACTAACCAATGGCGGAATAGATTATAGTGACTTGATTACAGATTCTTTAGATGACAATATTCACAGTAATTTATTACAGGATATTTCAATAAAAAGGTATATATATAAATCTGCATGCATAAATATAGAGTGTTCACTTACAAAAATTACATGTGTCTATACAATTAAACTTACGCTATGCACATCCAGAGTTGTGAAACCAAATATGCATCTAAACACTTGAATCAGTAAAGAAGTAGAAATAAAAGTTAACCTATAGTAAAATGTCCCTCTTCTCCATTTTAGAATAAATATTTGCAATGCATCATTGTCCTGGGTTTGAGCTAAAAC